>NW_027663515.1:0-57000 GCF_964034855.1 Anser brachyrhynchus | reverse complement strand
ACTGGCACCACTGGGGAAGCAGTGCAGTGAGTCCAGAGAGTGCAGTGGCACCACTGGGGATGCAGTTCAGTGACTCCAGAGAGTGCACTGGCACCACTGGGGATGCAGTGCAGTGAGTCCAGTGAGTGTACTGGCACCACTGGGGATGCACTGCAGTGAGTCCAGAGAGTGCACTGGCACCACTGAGAATGCACTTCAATGAGTCCAGAGAGTGCACTGGCACCACAGGGGATGCACTGCAGTGAGTCCAGAGAGTGCAGTGGCACCACTGGGGATGCACTGCAGTGAGTCCAGAGAGTGCTTTGGCACCAGTGGGGATGCACTGCAGTTACTCCAGAGACTGCACTGGCACCACTGGGGATGCACTGCAGTGAGTCCGGACAGTGCACTGGCACCACTGGGGATGCACTGCAGTGAGTCCAGAGAGTGCACTGGCACCACTGGGGATGCACTGCAGTGAGTCCAGAGAGTGCACTGTCACCACTGGGGATGCAGTACAGTGAGTCCACAGAGTTCACTGGCACCACTGGGGATGCAGTGCAGTGAGTCCAGTGAGTGTACTGGCACCACTGGGGATGCACTGCAGTGAGTCCAGAGAGTGCACTGGCACCACTGAGAATGCACTTCAGTGAGTCCAGAGAGTGCGCTGGCACCACTGGGGATGCAGTGCTGTGACTCCAGAGAGTGCACTGGCACCACTGGGGATGCAGTGCAGTGAGTCCAGAGAGTGCACTGGCACCACTGGGGATGCGGTGCCGGGAGTCCAGAGAGTGCTTTGGCACCAGTGGGGATGCACTGCAGTTACTCCAGAGACTGCACTGGCACCACTGGGGATGCAGTGCAGTGAGTCCAGAGAGTGCACTGGCACCACTGGGGATGCACTGCAGTGAGTCCAGAGAGTGCACTGTCACCACTGGGGATGCACTGCAGTGAGTCCAGAGAGTGCACTGTCACCACTGGGGATGCAGTGCAGTGAGTCCACAGAGTGCCCTGGCACCACTGGGGATGCAGTGCAGTGAGTCCAGAGAGTGCACTGGCACCACTGGGGATACAGTGCAGTGAGTCCAGAGAGTGCACTGGCACCACAGATGATGCAGTACAGTGAGTCCAGTGAGTGCACTGGCACCACTGGGGATGTAGTGCAGTGACTCGAGAGAGTGCACTTGCACCACTGGGGATGCAGTGCAGTGAGTCCAGAGAGTGCACTGGCACCACTGGTGATGCACTGCAGTGATTCCAGAGAGTGCACTGGCACCACTGGGGATGCAGTGCAGTGAGTCCAGAGAGTGCACTGGCACCACTGGTGATGCACTGCAGTGAGTCCAGAGATTGCACTGGCACCACTGGGGATGAAGTGCAGTGAGTCCAGAGACTTCACTGGCACCACTGGGAATGCAGAGACGTGAGTGCAGAGAGTGCACTGGCACCACTGGGGATGCACTGCAGTGAGTCCAGAGAGTGCACTGGCACCACTGGGGATGCAGTGCAGTCAGTCCAGAGAGTGCACTGGCACCACCTGTGATGCAGTGCAGTGAGTCCAGAGAGTGCACTGGCACCACTGGGGATGCACTGCAGTGAGTCCAGAGAGTGCACTGGCACCACTGGGGATGCACTACAGTGAGTCCAGAGATTGCACTGGCACCACTGGGGATGCAGTGCAGTGAGTCCAGAGAGTGCACTGGCACCACTGGGGATGCAGTGCATTGAGTCCAGAGAGTGCACTGGCACAACTGGGGATGCACTTCAGTGAGTCCAGAGAGTGCACTGGCACCAGTGGGGATGCAGTGCAGTGAGTCCAGAGAGTGCACTGGCACCACTGGGGATGCAGTGCAGTGAGTCCAGAGATTGCACTGGCACCACTGGGGATGCACTGCAGTGAGTCCAGAGAGTGCACTGGCACCACTGGGGATGTGTCCAGTGAGTCCAGTGAGTGCACTGGCACCACTGGGGATGCAGTGCAGTGAGTCCAGAGAGTACACTGGCACCAGTGGGGATGCAGTGCAGTGAGTCCAGAGAGTGCACTGGCACCACTGGGGATGCAGTGCAGTCAGTCCAGTGAGTGCACTGGCACCACTGGGGGTGCAGTACAGTGAGTCCAGAGAGTGCACTGGCACCACTGGGGATGCACTGCAGTGAGTCCAGACAGTGCACTGGCACCACTGGGGATGCCCTGCAGTGAGTCCAGAGAGTGCTCTGGCACCACTGGGGATGCAGTGCAGTGAGTCCAGAGAGTGCACTGGCACCACTGGGGATGCAGTGCAGTGAGTCCAGAGAGTGCACTGGCACCACTGGGGATGCACTGCAGTGAGTCCAGAGAGTGCACTGTCACCACTGGGGATGCACTGCAGTGAGTCCAGAGAGTGCACTGTCACCACTGGGGATGCAGTACAGTGAGTCCACAGAGTGCACTGGCACCAGTGGGTATGCAGTACAGTGAGTCCAGAGAGTGCACTGGCACCACTGGGGATGCACTGCAGTGAGCCCAGAGAGTGCACTGGCACCAGTGGGGATGCACTGCAGTGAGTCCAGTGAGTGCACTGGCACCACTGGGGAAGCAGTGCAGTGAGTCCAGAGAGTGCAGTGGCACCACTGGGGATGCAGTTTAGTGAGTCCAGAGAGTGCACTGGCACCACTGGGGATGCAGTGCAGTGAGTCCAGTGAGTGTACTGGCACCACTGGGGATGCAGTGCAGTGAGTCCAGAGAGTGCACTGGCACCACTGAGAATGCACTTCAATGAGTCCAGAGAGTGCAGTGGCACCACTGGGGATGCACTGCAGTGAGTCCAGAGAGTGCTTTGGCACCAGTGGGGATGCACTGCAGTTACTCCAGAGACTGCACTGGCACCACTGGGGATGCAGTGCAGTGAGTCCAGAGAGTGCACTGGCACCAGTGGGGATGCACTGCAGTGAGTCCAGAGAGTGCACTGGCACCACTGGGGATGCACTGCAGTGAGTCCAGAGAGTGCACTGTCACCACTGGGGATGCAGTACAGTGAGTCCACAGAGTGCACTGGCACCACTGGGGATGCAGTGCAGTGAGTCCAGAGAGTGCACTGGCACCACTGGGGATGCAGTGCAGTGAATCCAGAGAGTGCACTGGCACCACTGGGGATGCAGTGCAGTGAGTCCAGAGAGTGCACTGGCACTACTGGGGATGCAGTGCAGTGAGTCCAGAGAGTGCACTGGCACCACTGGGGATGCACTGCAGTGAGTCCAGAGAGTGCACTGTCACTACTGGGGATGCAGTGCAGTGAGTCCAGAGAGTGCACTGGCACCACTGGGGATGCAGTGCAGTGAGTCCTGAGAGCGCACTGGCACCACTGGGGATGCACTGCAGTGAGTCCAGAGATTGCACTGGCACCACTGGGGATGCAGTACAGTGAGTCCAGACAGTGCACTAGCACCACTGGGGATGCAGTGCAGTGAGTCCAGAGAGTGCACTGGCACCACTGGTGATGCACTGCTGTGAGTCCAGAGAGTGCTCTTGCACCACAGGGGATGCAGTGCAGTGACTCAAGAGAGTGCACTGGCAGCACTGGGGATGCAGTGCAGTGAGTCCAGAGAGTGCACTGGCACCACTGGAGATGCAGTGCAGTGAGTCCAGAGAGTGCAATGGCACCACTGCGGATGCACTGCAGTGAGTCCAGAGAGTGCACTGGCTCCACTGGGGATGCACTGCAGTGAGTCCAGAGAGTGCACTGTCACCACTGGGGATGCACTTCAGTGAGTCCAGAGAGTGCACTGGCACCACTGGGGATGCACTGCAGTGAGTCCACAGAGTGCACTAGCACCACTGGGGATGCAGTGCAGTGAGTCCAGAGAGTGCACTGGCACCACTGGGGATGCAGTGCAGTGAGTCCAGAGAGTGCACTGGCACCAGCGGGGATGCACTGCAGTGAGTCCAGTGAGTGCACTGGCACCACTGGGGATGCAGTGCAGTGAGTCCAGAGAGTGCACTGGCACCACTGGGGAAGCAGTGCAGTGAGTCCAGAGAGTGCAGTGGCACCACTAGGGATGCAGTGCAGTGAGTCCAGAGAGTGCACTGGCAGCACTGGGGATGCAGTGCAGTGAGTCCAGAGAGTGCACTGTCACCACTGGGGATGCAGTACAGTGAGTCCACAGAGTGCACTGGTACCAGTGGGGATGCAGTACAGTGAGTCCAGCGAGTGCACTGGCACCACTAGGCATGCAGTGCAGTGAGTCCAGAGAGTGCACTGGCACCACTGGGGATGCACTTCAGTGACTCCAGAGAGTGCACTGGCACCACTGGGGATGCAGTGCAGTGAGTCCAGAGAGTGCACTGGCACCACTGGGGATGCAGTGCAGTGAGTCCAGAGAGTGCACTGGCACCACTGGTGATGCAGTACAGTGAGTCCAGAGAGTGCACTGGCACCACTGGGGATGCACTGCAGTGAGTCCAGAGAGTGCACTGGCACCACTGGGGATGTACTACAGTGAGTCCAGAGATTGCACTGGCACCACTGGGGATGCAGTGCAGTGAGTCCAGAGAGTGCACTGGCACCACTGGGGATGCAGTGCAGTGAGTCCAGAGAGTGCACTGGCACAACTGGGTATGCACTTCAGTGAGTCCAGAGAGTGCACTGGCACCACTGGGGATGCAGTCCAGTTAGTCCAGTGAGTGCACTGGCACCACTGGGGATGCAGTGCAGTGACTGCAGAGAGTACACTGGCACCACCGGGGATTCACTGCAGTGAGTCCAGAGAGTGCACTGGCACCACCTGTGTTGCAGTGCAGTGAGTCCAGTGAGTGCACTGGCACCACTGGGGATGCAGTGCTGTGACTCCAGAGAGCGCACTGGCACCACTGGGGATGCAGTGCAGTGAGTCCAGTGAGTGCACTGGCACCACTGGGGGTGCAGTACAGTGAGTCCAGAGAGTGCACTGACACCACTGGGGATGCACTGCAGTGAGTCCAGACAGTGCACTGGCACCACTGGGGATGCAGTGCAGTGAGTCCAGAGAGTGCTCTGGCACCACTGGGGATGCACTGCAGTGAGACCAGAGAGTGCACTGGCACCACTGGGGATGCACTGCAGTGAGTCCAGAGAGTGCACTGGCACCACTGGGGATGCACTGCAGTTAGTCCAGAGAGTGCACTGTCACCACTGGGGATGCAGTACAGTGAGTCCACATAGTGCACTGGCACCAGTGGGGATGCAGTACAGTGAGTCCAGAGAGTGCACTGGCACCACTGGACATGCAGTGCAGTGAGTCCAGAGAGTGCACTGGCACCACTGGGGATGCACTTCAGTGACTCCACAGAGTGCACTGGCACCACTGGGGATGCAGTGCAGTGAGTCCAAAGACTTCACTGGCACCACTGGGGATGCAGTGCAGTGAGTCCAGAGAGTGCACTGGCACCACTGGGGATGCACTGCAGTGAGTCCAGAGAGTGCACTGGCACCACTGGGGATGAACTACAGTGAGTCCAGAGAGTGCACTGGCACCACTGGGGATGCAGTGCAGTGAGTCCAGAGAGTGCACTGGCACCACTGGGGATGCAGAGCTGTGAGTCCAGAGAGTGTACTGGCACCACTGGGGATGCACTTCAGTGAGTCCAGAGAGTGCACTGGCACCACTGAGAATGCACTTCAGTGAGTCCAGAGAGTGCACTGGCACCACTGGGGATGCACTGCAGTGAGTCCAGAGACTGCACTAGCACCACTGGGGATGCAGTGCAGTGAATCCTGTGAGTACACTGGCACCACTGGGGATGCAGTGCAGTGAGTCCAGAGAGCTCACTGGCACCACTGGGGATGCAGTGCAGTGAGTTCAGAGAGTGCACTGGCACCACTGGAGATGCAGTACAGTGAGTCCAGTGAATGCACTGGAACCACTGGGGATGCAGTGCAGTGAGTCCAGAGAGTGCACTGGCACCACTGGTGATGCAGTACAGTGAGTCCAGTGAGTGCACTGGTACCACTGGGCCTGCAGTGCAGTGAGTCCAGAGAGTACACTGGCACCACTGGGGATGCCCTGCAGTGAGTCCAGAGAGTGCACTGGCACCACCGATGATGCAGTACAGTGAGTCCAGTGAAGTGCACTGGCACTACTGGGGATGTAGTGCAGTGACTCGAGAGAGTGCACTGGCACCACTGGGGATGCAGTGCAGTGAGTCCAGAGAGTGCACTGGCACCACTGGGGATGCAGTGCAGTGAGTCCAGAGAGTGCACTGGCAGCAGTGGTTATGCAGTGCAGTGAGTCCAGAGAGTGCACTGGCACCACTGGGGATGCACTTCAGTGAGTCCAGAGAGTGCACTGACACCACTGGGGATGCGGTGCAGTGAGTCCAGGGAGTGCTCTGGCACCACTGGGGATGCAGTGCAGTGAGTCCAGAGAGTGCTCTGGCACCACTGGGGATGCAGTGCAGTGAGTCCAGAGAGTGCAATGGCACCACTGGGGATGCACTGCAGTGAGTCCAGAGAGTGCACTGGCACCACTGGGGATGCAGTCCAGTGAGTCCAGTGAATGCACTGGCACCACTGGGGATGCTGTGCAGTGAGTGCAGAGAGTGCACTGGCACCACCTGTGATGCAGTACAGTGTGTCCAGTGAGTGCACTGGCACCACTGGGGATGCAGTGCTCTGACTCCGGAGAGCGCACTGGCACCACTGGGGATGCAGTGTAGTCAGTCCAGTGAGTGCACTGGCACCACTGGGGATGCAGTGCAGTGAGTCCAGAGAGTGCAATGGCACCACTGGGGATGCACTTCAGTGAGTCCAGAGAGTGCACTGGCACCACTGGGGATGCAGTGCAGTGAGTCCAGAGACTGCACTGGCACCACTGGGGATGCAGTGCTGTGACTCCAGAGAGCGCACTGGCACCACTGGACATGCAGTGCAGTGAGTGCAGAGAGTGCACTGGCGCCACTGGTGATGCACTGCAGTTTGTCCAGAGAGTGCTCTGGCACCACTGGGGATGCAGTGCAGTGAGTCCAGAGAGTGCACTGGCACCACTGGGGATGCACTGCAGTGAGTCCAGAGATTGCACTGACACCACTGGGGATGCAGTGCAGTGAGTCCAGAGAGTGCACTGGCACCACTGGGGATGCACTACAGTGAGTCCACAGAGTGCACTGGCACCACTGGGGATGCTCTGCAGTGAGTCCAGAGATTGCACTGGCACCACTGGGGATGCAGTGCAGTGAGTGCAGAGAGTGCACTGGCACCACTGGGAATGCACTTCAGTGAGTTCAGAGAGTGCACTTGCACCACTGGGGATGGGTTTCAAGCCAACTGCATTAACCGCTCATGCTTCTTTCTTATGAGACGTTAGTAAACCAATTACATAGCCTTGTCAAGACTAAATCACAGGTAAAAATCCTGTACATCTCATGTGGCCAACCACTCCCAACTAGGATTCCAAGGACCAGGAGGTTCGGTGAAAATAGGGCTAGTGCTATTAGAGGGGTGATTATTAGGGTAAGCCCTAAGCTGTCTTTAATGGAGAAGTATGGGTGGAATGGGATTTTGTCGCAGTCTGATACGATTCCTAGTGGGTTATTTGAGCCTGATTCGTGTAGGAAGGTTAGGTGGACTAGGGTGATTCCTGCAATTAGGAAGGGCAGTAGGAAGTGGATGGCGAAGAATCGGGTTAAGGTTGGATTGTCTACTGAGAATCCTCCTCAGGCTCATTCTACTAGAGTTTGCCCAATGTACGGGATGGCTGAGAATAGGTTGGTGATTACGGTGGCCCCTCAGAATGACATTTGTCCTCATGGTAGGACATACCCTACGAAGGCAGTTGCTATTAGGGTGAGTAGGAGGATTACTCCTGTGTTTCAGGTTTCTTTGTATAGGTAGGAGCCGTAGTAGAGGCCTCGTCCGATGTGTAAGTAGATGCAGATAAAGAAGAGTGAAGCACCGTTGGCGTGGAGGTTGCGGATGAGCCATCCGTACTGGACGTCTCGGCATGTGTGAGCTACTGAGGAGAAGGCGAGTGAAGTGTCTGCGGTGTAGTGTATGGCTAGTAGCAGGCCTGTTAGGATTTGTGTGGCTAAGCAGATGGCTAGAAGGGAGCCGAAGTTTCATCAGGCAGAGATGTTGGAGGGGGCGGGTAGGTCGATTAGGGAGTTGTTGATTATTTTTAGTAGGGGATGGGATTTGCGGATGTTAGGGGCCATTAGTGAGTCTGTGTGTTATTAGGATTATTACCAGGATGGAGAGGGCGAAGGATCCTAGGTAGGCCTTAATTAGCCCTGTGTGTATTGAGGTTGCGGCTTTGCTTGCGGCTACTTGTAGTTCAGCAAGGCCCTCTGGCCCTATTTTTTTGAGTCAGGAGAGGTCGATCAAGTGTAGGGCAATGTTTTGTCCCTTTTCTAGTAGGTTTTTGGAGAAGAATCGGTGTACTAGGGGGTTGAAGTACCCTAATGCAGAGGAGAAGTTTATGAGGGGGTTTGGTTTGGGGTGAGTGAGGGTGTGTGTTATGTTCGATAGTTCTAGGGCTAGGATGATTCCTAGGATTGTTATGAGGATGGCAGCGGTTTTGGTGATAAGGGGTATGGTTATTGGGGGGGGTTTGGTTGGTGTGATGAAAGAGGTAATGATTATTCCTGCTGTAATGCTGCCTAGGGCGAGTCGGGTTAGGGGGGCGGTGATTAGTGGGTTGTTTTCGTTTATTGATACTATTGGGGGGATTCGGGTTTGTCCAGCTTGGACTAGGATGGTTATGCGGATGCTGTAGGTTGCGGTGAATGCTGTGGCTATAAGGGTTAGGAGTAGGGCTCAAGTATTTAGGTATGATGTGTTTAAGCTTTCGATGATGAGGTCTTTTGAGTAGAATCCGGCTAGGAATGGGGTTCCTATCAGCGCCAGGTTTCCGATGGTTAGGCAGGAAGTAGTGACTGGGAGTATTTTCTGTAGGCCTCCTATCTTTCGGATATCTTGTTCTCCGTTTAGGTTGTGGATGATAGACCCTGAGCATAGGAATAGTATGGCTTTAAAGAAGGCATGGGTTGAGATGTGTAGGAAGGCTAGTTGTGGGAGGTTTAGTCCGATAGTGACTATTATTAGTCCTAGTTGGCTGGATGTTGAGAAAGCAATGATTTTTTTGATGTCATTTTGGGTTAGGGCGCATGTGGCAGCAAATAGGGTTGATAGAGCACCTAGGCATAGGCAGGCAGTTAGGGCTGTCTGGTTGGTGGCTAGCAGGGGGTGCATGCGGATGAGCAGGAAGATTCCGGCTACTACTATGGTACTGGAGTGCAGTAGGGCTGATACTGGGGTGGGGCCTTCTATTGCTGCGGGCAGTCATGGGTGGAGTCCAAATTGGGCGGATTTTCCTGCGGCTGCGAGGATTAATCCTATGAGGGGGAGGATTGGGGTTTGGTGGGGGTGTACGGCTTGTTGGATCTCTCAGGTGTTGAATGTTGAAGCTAGTCATGCTATGCTCAGGGTCAGTCCGACGTCTCCGATTCGGTTGTAGATTACGGCTTGTAGGGCGGCGGTGTTGGCATCTGCTCGGCCTTGTCATCAGCCGATGAGAAGGAAGGACATGATTCGTACTCCTTCCCAGCCTACGAATAGGAGGAATATGTTGTTTGCGGTTGTTAGGAGGAGTATGGCGACTAGGAATGTCAGTAGGTAGGTGAAAAATTTTGTTACGTATGGCTCTGAGGCCATGTATCATATGGCGAATTGTAGGATTGATCATGTTACAAATAGGGCGATTGGAAGAAATGTTATTGAGTATTGGTCTATTTTTAGGCTCAGGGGGATTTTAAAGTTTATAATGAATTTTCACTCCCAGTGGCAGGTGACAGATTCTACTCCCGAGTAGATGAATGCGGTTGTAGGGGCTAGGCTAATTAGGAATGTGGTTTTAACAGCGCGGGTGGTGGCTTGTGGGGTGTTTTTAAAGTTTTTAAATAGAAATGGCAGGATGATTGGGGTTAGGAGGATTGTCAGCGTGAGTAGTGTGAGGGAGTTGATTAGTAGTGTGGGGTTCACTACTTTTACTTGGATTTGCACCAAGATGGGTGGTTCCTAAGACCAGTGGATTGCTGTTATCCTTTAAAAGTAAGGGGGCTGAGGTTTTAGGCTCAGATGTAAGAGTTAGCAGCTCTTGTTGGTTAAACCCTCCCCTCGGCAGGTAAGAAGGTTTGAACTTCTATTCTTAGAATCACAGTCTAATGTTTGGTTTAAACTATACTTGCATGAGGGGATTCCGGAGATCAGTTCGGGTTTGAGGATTAGGAGGAATATTGGGATAATGTGGAGTGTTATGAGCAGGTGTTCTCGCGTGGTTGAGTTTTGCATAGATGTGATGTGGGAGGGGATTGAGCCTCGTTGGGTCATTAGTAGTATGAATAAGGTGTAGGAGGCGGTTAGTAGGGTTGCGATTCCTGTTAGGATGATCGTGAAGGCAGATCAGTTGAATAAGGTGATTATAATGGTTAGCTCTGCTATGAGGTTTGTTGTTGGGGGTAAGGCTATGTTTGTTAGATTGGCCAGCAATCATCAGGTAGCTATGAGTGGTAGGAGAGGTTGTAGGCCTCGTGTGAGTAGTAGAATTCGGCTGTGCGTACGTTCATAGTTTGTGTTGGCTAGGCAGAATAGTATGGAGGAAGTTAGTCCATGGGAAATTATTAGGATCATTGCCCCTGAGAATGATCAGTGGGTTTGGATTATTCCTGCGGCGATAACTAGGCCTATGTGGCTAACGGATGAATAAGCGATTAGTGATTTTAGGTCTGTCTGTCGTAGGCAGATTGAGCTAGTCATTAGGGCGCCTCATAGGGCCAGGGTTAGGAAGGGGTAGTGCAGGAGGTTGGACAGTGGGCCCATAAATAGAGTGACTCGTATAATTCCGTATCCTCCTAGCTTTAGTAGTAGGGCGGCGAGGAGTATTGAGCCTGCGATGGGTGCTTCTACGTGGGCTTTTGGCAGTCAGAGGTGTAGGCCGTATAGTGGGGCTTTTACTATGAATGCTATGAGCAGTGCTAGACCTGATAGTATTCCTGTCCATGAGGTGGATAGGGTTGGGTGGGTTAGTTGTAGGGTTGGCAGGTGCAGGGTGCCAATTTTCACGTATAGGTGTATGATTGTGATTAGCAGGGGTAGAGAGCTTACTGGCGTGTAGAATAGCAGGTAGATGCCAGCGCTTAGGCGTTCTGGTTGGTTCCCCCATCGGGTGATTAAGATTAGGGTGGGAATGAGGGTTGCTTCAAATGAGATGTAAAATAGTGCTAGTTCTGTGGTGGAAAAGGCTAGTAGGATGAATGGCTGGACTGCGACTAAGGTTGAGATAAAGATTCGTTTGCGTTGTAGGGGTTCTTGTTGCAGGTGGTTTTGGCTTGCTATGATTATGAGTGGGAGTAGTCAGCAGGATAGTACTAGGAGGGGGGATGAGATTTGGTCAATTCCTGTTCAGTTGGATAAAAATTTGTAGGGGTAGTAGGTTGGGATTAATCACTGTAGGCTTAGGGCAGCGATTAGGAGGCTGTATAAGGTGGTGTTAGTCCATAGAAATTTTGGTGGAGACAGCAGGGCTGTTGGAAGAAGTATGATTGTGGGTAGGATGATTTTTAGCATTGCAGGAGGTTTAGGTTGTGTAGATGGTCGGAGCCATGTGTGCGGGTGGAGGCTACTAGGATGGCCAGGCCTGTGCCCGCCTCACACGCTGAGAAGGTTAGCATGAGAATTGGTACCATGGTGAATGAGGAGACTTGGTTTTCGATGGATCATATTGATAGGCCTACGAATATCGATAATATTATGCTTTCAAGGCATAGTAGGGCGGATACTAGGTGGGTTCGGTGGAAGGCTAGTCCTAGTCCGCTGAAAATGAAGGCTGAGTAGAAGCTTAAATGTAGGGGCGACATAAGAAAGTTACAGGGTTGGCTGTAATCTGCTGGGTCGAAACCAGCTATCTTTTTGGTTAGACTAACTTTCTGTTATTCTGCTCATTCTAGGCCCCCTTGAATTCACTCGTAGGCCAGTCCGAGTGTTAGGAGAAGGAGGATCACTACAGTTCAGGTGAGGGTCATTAGGGGGGATTGGAGTTGGACGGCTCATGGCAGGGGGAGTAGGAGGGCGATTTCTAGGTCGAATAGGACGAACAGGATGGCTACTGAGGAAGAATCGGACTGAGAATGGTAATCGAGCAGATCCAAGTGGGTCGAATCCACATTCGTACGGTGAGAGTTTCTCTGAGTCGGGGTTTATTTGGGCGAGTCAGAAGTTTAATGCGGTTAGGGCGGCGCTTAGGATTGATGATAGGGCGAATATGAACATGAGTGCGTTCATTGCTCTCCTCTGGGTTTATACCAGATTCTAGAGATTGGAAGTCAATTGTAATTAATATACTAGAAGAGCAAGATCCTCATCAGTAGATGGTTATGTAGAGGAATAGTCAGATGACGTCTACGAAGTGTCAGTATCAGGCTGCTGCCTCGAATCCGAAGTGGTGGTCTGATGTAAAGTGGAACTTGATCAGTCGGAAGAGGCAGACGGTCAGGAAGGAGGATCCGATGATTACGTGGAGTCCGTGGAATCCAGTGGCAACGAAGAAGGTAGATCCGTAGACGCTATCGGCGATTGAGAATGGGGCTTCGTGGTATTCTATTGCTTGTAGGGCTGTGAAGTAGAATCCCAGGAGGATCGTTAGGGTTAGGGCGTGGATGGCGTGTTTTCGGTTTCCTTCTGTGATGCTGTGATGGGCTCACGTTACGGTAACGCCTGAGGCTAGTAGGATGGCTGTGTTTAGTAGGGGGACTTCTATCGGGTTGAGTGGTTTAATTCCTGTTGGGGGTCATTGGCCTCCTAGTTCTGGGGTTGGGGCCAGGCTCGAGTGGAAGAACGCTCAGAAGAACCCTAAGAAGAAGAATGCTTCGGATGTGATGAAAAGGATTATGCCGTATCGTAGGCCTTTTTGGACTGTGGGAGTGTGATGGCCTTGGAAGGTGCTTTCTCGTACAATGTCTCGTCATCATTGGAGTATTACTAGGAGTATTGAGATGAGGCCTAGGGTTAGTAGTATGGATGAGTTGTAGTGGAATCACATGATTAATCCTGAGGTTGTGAGTAGGGCGGCGGCTGCCCCGAAGATTGGTCAAGGGCTTGGGTCAACTATGTGGTATGAGTGTGCTTGGTGTGCCATTAGATGTTTTCTTGTAAGTATAGGCTTAGAAGGAGCACGAAGACGTAGGCCTGGATTATGGCTACTGCTACTTCTAGGATGGTTAGGAGTAGTAGGATGATTATTGTTAGGATGGATACTGCAGGAAGGGTGGGTATTAATGCAATGGAGGCTGTAGAGATGAGTTGGATGAGTAAGTGTCCTGCTGTAAGGTTGGCTGTAAGGCGGACTCCGAGGGCTAGGGGGCGGATTAGTAGGCTGGTTGTTTCGATCAGGATTAGTGCGGGGATTAGGGGTGTAGGGGTACCTTCGGGTAATAGGTGGGCTAAAGAGGCTGATGGTTGGTTTCGTAGGCCTGTTAGTAGTGTGGCGAGCCATAGTGGGAAGGCTAGGGCTATGTTCATAGATAGTTGGGTGGTTGGGGTGAATGTATATGGAAGGAGGCCTAGAAGGTTGATTGTAAGAAGTATGATTATTAGGGATGTAAATATTATGGCTCATTTGTGGCCATTTTTGTTGAGTGGGACTATTAGTTGTTTTGTGATTAGGTGAAGGAGTCATGTTTGGATAGTAGAAAGGCGGTTGTTGATTCATCGGTTGTTTGGGGACGGGAATAGTAGGGCTGGGAAGAGTAGGGATAGTAGGATTAAGGGGATGCCAAATAGATTGGGGCTGGAAAATTGGTCAAAGAAGCTTAGGTTCATGGTCAGGATCATGGTGTGGGTTTGGTAGTGAGGGAGGTCTTATTTGATGGGGGGTTGGTTGTGGTGAAGGCTAGTAGTTTTGGTTGGATGAGGAGTGCTAGGGTTAATCAGGTTATAATTATGATTGAAAATCATGGTGCGGGGTTAAGCTGTGGCATATCATTAAGGAGGGGGAAGTCCCTCTTTGGCTAGCTTAAAAGGCTAGTGCTGTTGCATAGCTTCTTAATGATTAGGATGATGATAGAAGGGACGATCAGGCCTCGAAATGTGGGAGTGGGGTTGATTCTACTACAATGGGTATGTAGCTGTGATTAGCCCCGCAAATTTCTGAGCATTGTCCGTAAAAAATCCCAGGCCGGGTGGTAATGAATGAAGTTTGGTTTAGTCGGCCTGGGATTGCGTCTGTTTTAACTCCGAGCGTTGGGACTGCTCAGGAGTGGAGTACGTCTCCTGCAGTAATGATCACGCGGATGGGGGATTCTATTGGGATAACTACGCGGTGGTCAACTTCTAGCAGTCGGAAGTGGCCGTTGGGTAAGTCTGGGGTGGGCACTATGTAGGAGTCGAATGATAGGTCTTTGAAGTCTGTGTATTCGTAGCTTCAGTATCATTGGTGGCCGATGGCTTTTAGGGTGAGGTCTGGTTCATCGATTTTGTCCATTATGTAGAGGATTTGTAGGGATGGGAGGGCGAGGAGTACCAGGACGATAGCAGGTAGGATTGTCCAGATCAGCTCTACTTCTTGGGCGTCTACAGCATTGGACGAGAGTTTTTCTGTTAGTATGTGGGCTAAAAGGTAGAGAACTAGGCTGCAGATAGCTAGGGCAACGATTAGGGCGTGGTCGTGGAATTCAACGAGTTCTTCTATGATGGGTGATGAGGCGTCTTGGAATCCTAGTTGGGAGTGGTTGGCCACATGAGATGTACAGGATTTTTACCTGTGATTTAGTCTTGACAAGGCTATGTAATTGGTTTACTAACGTCTCATAAGAAAGAAGCATGAGCGGTTAATGCAGTTGGCTTGAAACCAGCATGTGAGGGTTCGATTCCTTCCTTTCTTGTACTTGGACGAAGGCCGGTTCCTCGAAAGTATGGTATGGGGGAGGGCAGCCGTGGATTCATTCAACGTTTGTGGTAGTTAGTTCTGGTTGTAGGACTTTTCGTTTGGCCGAAAAGGCTTCTCAGATGATGAATATTAGTATGATTACGGCTACTATTGAGATTAGGGAGCCGATGGAGGAAATGGTGTTTCATAGTGTGTAGGCGTCGGGATAGTCCGAGTATCGTCGGGGTATTCCTGCTAGGCCTAGGAAGTGCTGGGGGAAGAACGTTAGGTTTACTCCTGTAAATATTACCCCGAAGTGGGCTTTTGCTCATGTTTGGTGTAGGGTAAACCCAGTGAGTAGTGGGAATCAGTGAGTAAATCCTGCTAGAATGGCAAAGACGGCGCCTATGGATAGGACGTAGTGGAAGTGGGCAACTACGTAGTACGTGTCGTGCAGGGCGATGTCTAGGGAAGAGTTTGCAAGAACGATTCCTGTTAATCCTCCGATGGTAAATAGGAAGATAAATCCTAGAGCTCATAGTATTGGGGGGGTCTCATTTGATTGTTTCTCCGTGCAGGGTGGCTAGTCAGCTAAATACTTTGATTCCGGTAGGGATGGCAATGATTATAGTGGTTGATGTAAAGTAGGCTCGGGTATCAACGTCTATTCCTACTGTAAACATGTGGTGAGCTCAGACGATGAATCCTAGGAAGCCGATGGATAGTATGGCTCAGACTATTCCCATGTAGCCGAAGGGCTCCTTTTTGCCTGAGTAGTACGTGACTACGTGTGAGATGATTCCAAACCCCGGTAGGATCAGAATATAGACTTCTGGGTGTCCGAAGAATCAGAATAGGTGTTGGTACAGGATTGGGTCTCCTCCTCCAGCGGGGTCGAAGAATGTGGTGTTTAGGTTTCGATCAGTTAGTAATATTGTAATACCGGCGGCGAGTACGGGGAGTGATAGAAGGAGTAGGATGGCGGTAATTAGTACGGATCAGACAAATAGTGGGGTTTGGTATTGTGAGAGTGCGGGGGGTTTTATGTTGATGGCTGTGGTGATAAAGTTGATGGCCCCAAGGATGGAGGAGATACCGGCTAAGTGGAGTGAGAAGATAGCCAGGTCTACTGAAGCTCCGGCGTGGGCAAGGTTACCTGCTAGGGGAGGGTAGACAGTTCAGCCTGTGCCGGCGCCAGCTTCTACAGTGGATGAGGCTAGTAGGAGGAGGAATGATGGGGGGAGGAGTCAAAAGCTTATGTTGTTTATTCGCGGGAATGCTATGTCGGGGGCACCGATTATGAGGGGGACTAATCAGTTGCCGAATCCTCCGATCATGATGGGTATGACTATAAAGAAGATTATTACAAAGGCGTGAGCGGTAACGATTACATTGTAAATTTGGTCGTCGCCTAGGAGAGTTCCTGGTTGTCCTAGTTCTGCGCGGATTAATAGGCTGAGTGCGGTGCCGACTATTCCTGCTCATGCCCCGAAGATGAGGTACAGGGTGCCAATATCCTTATGGTTAGTGGAAAATAGTCATCGGTTGATGAAGGTGACGGGTAAGATGGCTGAGTGTTGAAGCGTTAGGCTGTAGTCCTTTTTACAGAGGTTTAATTCCTCTTCTTATCGGCTCTGTAGTGAAATTCATGTTGAGTTGCAAGCTCATCGATGCGCACTAGGGTGCGTCAGGGTCTTTGTAGGCAGAAGCCAATTGGTTTAGGCATTTAGCTGTTAACTAGAGTTTTGTGGGATCGAAGCCCATCTGTCTAGGGAGGCTTTAGCTTAATTAAAGCGTCTGACTTGCATTCAGAAGATACAGGTTAATATTCTGTAAGTCTTAATGTGCAGAAACTAAGAGGGTTTAACTCTTATTTAAGGCTTTGAAGGCCTTCGGTTTGGGGTGTTATCCTAAGTTTCTAGACAATGGCATGTATTATTGGGGACAGGGGAAGTAAGAGGATTGATAGTGAGGCAAGGACCGCAGTAGGTGTGCTTGGGGCTTTGCTAGTGTATCATTGTTTTATGTGGTTAGAGGAGTTGGGGGGAAGGGTAATTGTTGAGTGGTATGCGAGGCGTAGGTAGAAGAAGAGGCTGAGCAGTGATAGCATGGCAATTGCCATGGCTGCTGGTGTTATTTCCTGTTTAGTTAGTTCTTGGATGATAAGTCACTTTGGTATAAAGCCTGTTAATGGGGGGAGGCCTGCTAGGGATAAAAGTACTAGTATTAGGGTGGCGTTTAGCACTGGGGTTTTTGTTCATGAGGTTGTGATCATGGATAGGTTAAGGGCTTTGATTTTGTTAAGGGCTAGGAATACGGCTGATGTTATGATTGTGTATAGGTAGAAGGTAAGTAAGGCCAATTTGGGGCTGTAAACTAGGATGATGGCGATTCAGCCTAAGTGGGAGATGGACGAGAAGGCTAGGATTTTGCGTGTTTGTGTTTGGTTCAGTCCTATTCAGCCTCCTAGTGCTGTTGAGGCTAGGGCCATGGCGGTGAGTAGAGCTGGGTCGAGGGATTTGGATGTTAGTAGGAGCAGGGTTAGTGGGGGGAATTTTATGAGGGTCGAGAGTAGCAGGGCTGTTATTAGTGGCGATCCTTGTAGTACTTCTGGGAATCAGAAGTGAAATGGCACTAGGCCCAGTTTAATAGCGATTGCTGCTGTCAGTAGTAGACAGGAGGTTGGGTGGTTTATTTGTGTGATGTCTCATTGGCCGGTGACTCAGGCATTGGTTATGCTAGAGAATAGGACCAGGGCGGAAGCAGCTGCTTGGGTTAGGAAGTATTTCGTTGCGGCTTCTACTGCTCGTGGGTGGTGGGATTTGGCAATTAGGGGAATGATGGCTAGTGCGTTGATCTCCAGTCCTGTCCAGGCCAGAACTCAGTGGTTGCTGGAAATTGTGATTGTGGTGCCCAAGATGAGGCTGAAGGTTATGATTGGGGTCGCGTAAGGGTTCATTAGTAGAGGAGGGGGTTAAACCATCATTTTCGGGGTATGGGCCCGATAGCTTGATTAGCTGACTCTACTAGAAAATAATATAAGGGAAGTATGGAGAATTTTGATTTCTCTTGTGTGGGTTCAATTCCTACTTTTCTAAGGTCAACAGGAAATGAGAGGGCTGTTATACCTCTATGTTCACTTTATCATAGTGACCCTTTGTAGTTCAGGCACATTTCCTTATGTAAGGAGGTAGGCCTGCATAGCAGATAGGTATGCTGATGTGTCAGAGGCACAGAGCTAGTGTGAGGGGTAGGAAGTTTTTTCATAGTAGGTGCATTAGTTGGTCATATCGGAATCGTGGGTATGAAGCTCGGACCCATAAGAAACCAGAAGATAGTAGGAGGACTTTTGTGGCTAGGATGACGGGGAATAGTTCTGTGGGTGGCCCTAGGGCGCTTGGGTTTAGGAATATGATGGCTGTATTTATTAGCATAATGTTCGCATATTCAGCTAGGAAGAATAAGGCGAAGGGTCCTGCGGCGTATTCAACGTTAAACCCTGAGACTAGCTCAGATTCACCCTCTGTGAGGTCAAAAGGAGCTCGGTTTGTCTCTGCTAGGGTGGATACGTATCATATTATTGCTAGGGGTCATGAGGAGAAAATGAAGTATAGAGGCTCCTGTGCGACGGCAAAGGAGCTGAGTGTGTAGCTTCCGCTTAGTATGATTATTGATAGCAGGATTATGGCCAGTGTCACTTCGTATGAAATGGTCTGTGCTACTGCCCGTAGGGCTCCGATTAGTGCGTATTTTGAGTTCGAGGCTCAGCCTGATCATAGGACTGAGTAGACGGCTAGGCTTGACATGGCTATTAGGAAGAGAACTCCGAGGTTTAGATCTGCTAGGGGAAATGGGAGTGGTAGTGGTGCTCAAGTGGTGAGGGCTAGGACAAGGGCTAGTATTGGTATCAGAATGAATAGAAGTGGGGAAGAGGTAGAGGGTCGGATGGGCTCTTTGGTAAATAGTTTCAGTCCGTCCGCAAATGGTTGAAGTAGGCCAAAAGGCCCGACAACGTTAGGGCCTTTGCGGGATTGTATGTAGCTTAGGATTTTCCTTTCTACTAGGGTTAGGAAGGCTACGGCAATCAGGATTGGGATGATGTATAGGAGGGATATAACGAGGCAGCTTAGTGTTGTTATTTGAATCATGGGTGAAGCTAGGGAGAGGATTTGAACCTCTGGGGAAAGGGCTTAAGCCTTCTGCACTTGCCGGGCTCTGCCACTCTAGCTGGTCCTTTTCTAGGATTGAAAGTGGTGGGGGAAGGCCCTCTTCACGGTTTAGTTGGTTTCACTGCTTAGAGGGGGGGGGCGTGCTTGTGGTATTGGCCCCACTTTCCCGGTCCTTTCGTACTGGGGAGAGTGTGTCATAGATAGAAACCGACCTGGATTGCTCCGGTCTGAACTCAGATCACGTAGGACTGTTAATCGTTGAACAAACGAACCCTTAATAGCGGCTGCACCATTAGGATGTCCTGATCCAACATCGAGGTCGTAAACCCCCCTGTCGATATGGGCTCTTGAGGGGGATTGCGCTGTTATCCCTGGGGTAGCTTGGTCCATTAATCAATTATATTGGGTCTGGTCACTGTTAGCACTTTGAGGGGTAGCTCTAGGTAAAGAGGTATGGTCTTGTTTTTGGAGGATTTGTTCTCCTCCAAGGTCGCCCCAACCGAAAAATATCGACCAGGCTCTGCGATGGTAGTGGCCCCAGTGGGGTTGATTGAGGATTCGCGGTGGTCGTTGATTTTTAAGTTCCACAGGGTCTTCTCGTCTTATGTTCACATCCCCGCTTTTGCACGGGGAGATCAATTTCACTGATTATCTGTGAGAGACAGTTAAGACCTCGTTTAGCCATTCATACAAGTCTCGATTTATGGGACAATTGATTGCGCTATCTTTGCACGGTTAGGATACCGCGGCCGTTAAACCTAAGTCACCGGGCAGGCATCACCTTCAATACTTGTTTAATTTGCTGAAGGCTATGTTTTTGGTAAACAGTCGGGCCTTATTAATTTGCCGAGTTCCTTTCACAGATTTTAATCGCTCTTATAGGCGCTCCTGAGTCGGGTTAACAGGGTTAGTTAATACGTGGTCTTGTAGGGGTTTTTGTATCTGTCTAGGTCTGTTAATAATGTTTCTATGTAAGCTTGCGCCGTTAGAGGGGTGTGGCCCTGTACATGAGGGGCCTAGGATGATTCCTAGGATTGTTATGAGGATGGCAGCGGTTTTGGTGATAAGGGGTATGGTTATTGGGGGGGTTTTGGTTGGTGTGATGAAAGAGGTAATGATTATTCCTGCTGTAATGCTGCCTAGGGCGAGTCGGGTTAGGGGGGCGGTGATTAGTGGGTTGTTTTCGTTTATTGATACTATTGGGGGGATTCGGGTTTGTCCAGCTTGGACTAGGATGGTTATGCGGATGCTGTAGGTTGCGGTGAATGCTGTGGCTATAAGGGTTAGGAGTAGGGCTCAAGTATTTAGGTATGATGTGTTTAAGCTTTCGATGATGAGGTCTTTTGAGTAGAATCCGGCTAGGAATGGGGTTCCTATCAGCGCCAGGTTTCCGATGGTTAGGCAGGAAGTAGTGACTGGGAGTATTTTCTGTAGGCCTCCTATCTTTCGGATATCTTGTTCTCCGTTTAGGTTGTGGATGATAGACCCTGAGCATAGGAATAGTATGGCTTTAAAGAAGGCATGGGTTGAGATGTGTAGGAAGGCTAGTTGTGGGAGGTTTAGTCCGATAGTGACTATTATTAGTCCTAGTTGGCTGGATGTTGAGAAAGCAATGATTTTTTTGATGTCATTTTGGGTTAGGGCGCATGTGGCAGCGAATAGGGTTGATAGAGCACCTAGGCATAGGCAGGCAGTTAGGGCTGTCTGGTTGGTGGCTAGCAGGGGGTGCATGCGGATGAGCAGGAAGATTCCGGCTACTACTATGGTACTGGAGTGCAGTAGGGCTGATACTGGGGTGGGGCCTTCTATTGCTGCGGGCAGTCATGGGTGGAGTCCAAATTGGGCGGATTTTCCTGCGGCTGCGAGGATTAATCCTATGAGGGGGAGGATTGGGGTTTGGTGGGGGTGTACGGCTTGTTGGATCTCTCAGGTGTTGAATGTTGAAGCTAGTCATGCTATGCTCAGGGTCAGTCCGACGTCTCCGATTCGGTTGTAGATTACGGCTTGTAGGGCGGCGGTGTTGGCATCTGCTCGGCCTTGTCATCAGCCGATGAGAAGGAAGGACATGATTCGTACTCCTTCCCAGCCTACGAATAGGAGGAATATGTTGTTTGCGGTTGTTAGGAGGAGTATGGCGACTAGGAATGTCAGTAGGTAGGTGAAAAATTTTGTTACGTATGGCTCTGAGGCCATGTATCATATGGCGAATTGTAGGATTGATCATGTTACAAATAGGGCAATTGGAAGAAATGTTATTGAGTATTGGTCTATTTTTAGGCTCAGGGGGATTTTAAAGTTTATAATGAATTTTCACTCCCAGTGGCAGGTGACAGATTCTACTCCCGAGTAGATGAATGCGGTTGTAGGGGCTAGGCTAATTAGGAATGTGGTTTTAACAGCGCGGGTGGTGGCTTGTGGGGTGTTTTTAAAGTTTTTAAATAGAAATGGCAGGATGATTGGGGTTAGGAGGATTGTCAGCGTGAGTAGTGTGAGGGAGTTGATTAGTAGTGTGGGGTTCACTACTTTTACTTGGATTTGCACCAAGATGGGTGGTTCCTAAGACCAGTGGATTGCTGTTATCCTTTAAAAGTAAGGGGGCTGAGGTTTTAGGCTCAGATGTAAGAGTTAGCAGCTCTTGTTGGTTAAACCCTCCCCTCGGCAGGTAAGAAGGTTTGAACTTCTATTCTTAGAATCACAGTCTAATGTTTGGTTTAAACTATACTTGCATGAGGGGATTCCGGAGATCAGTTCGGGTTTGAGGATTAGGAGGAATATTGGGATAATGTGGAGTGTTATGAGCAGGTGTTCTCGCGTGGTTGAGTTTTGCATAGATGTGATGTGGGAGGGGATTGAGCCTCGTTGGGTCATTAGTAGTATGAATAAGGTGTAGGAGGCGGTTAGTAGGGTTGCGATTCCTGTTAGGATGATCGTGAAGGCAGATCAGTTGAATAAGGTGATTATAATGGTTAGCTCTGCTATGAGGTTTGTTGTTGGGGGTAAGGCTATGTTTGTTAGATTGGCCAGCAATCATCAGGTAGCTATGAGTGGTAGGAGAGGTTGTAGGCCTCGTGTGAGTAGTAGAATTCGGCTGTGCGTACGTTCATAGTTTGTGTTGGCTAGGCAGAATAGTATGGAGGAAGTTAGTCCATGGGAAATTATTAGGATCATTGCCCCTGAGAATGATCAGTGGGTTTGGATTATTCCTGCGGCGATAACTAGGCCTATGTGGCTAACGGATGAATAAGCGATTAGTGATTTTAGGTCTGTCTGTCGTAGGCAGATTGAGCTAGTCATTAGGGCGCCTCATAGGGCCAGGGTTAGGAAGGGGTAGTGCAGGAGGTTGGACAGTGGGCCCATAAATAGAGTGACTCGTATAATTCCGTATCCTCCTAGCTTTAGTAGTAGGGCGGCGAGGAGTATTGAGCCTGCGATGGGTGCTTCTACGTGGGCTTTTGGCAGTCAGAGGTGTAGGCCGTATAGTGGGGCTTTTACTATGAATGCTATGAGCAGTGCTAGACCTGATAGTATTCCTGTCCATGAGGTGGATAGGGTTGGGTGGGTTAGTTGTAGGGTTGGCAGGTGCAGGGTGCCAATTTTCACGTATAGGTGTATGATTGTGATTAGCAGGGGTAGAGAGCTTACTGGCGTGTAGAATAGCAGGTAGATGCCAGCGCTTAGGCGTTCTGGTTGGTTCCCCCATCGGGTGATTAAGATTAGGGTGGGAATGAGGGTTGCTTCAAATGAGATGTAAAATAGTGCTAGTTCTGTGGTGGAAAAGGCTAGTAGGATGAATGGCTGGACTGCGACTAAGGTTGAGATAAAGATTCGTTTGCGTTGTAGGGGTTCTTGTTGCAGGTGGTTTTGGCTTGCTATGATTATGAGTGGGAGTAGTCAGCAGGATAGTACTAGGAGGGGGGATGAGATTTGGTCAATTCCTGTTCAGTTGGATAAAAATTTGTAGGGGTAGTAGGTTGGGATTAATCACTGTAGGCTTAGGGCAGCGATTAGGAGGCTGTATAAGGTGGTGTTAGTCCATAGAAATTTTGGTGGAGACAGCAGGGCTGTTGGAAGAAGTATGATTGTGGGTAGGATGATTTTTAGCATTGCAGGAGGTTTAGGTTGTGTAGATGGTCGGAGCCATGTGTGCGGGTGGAGGCTACTAGGATGGCCAGGCCTGTGCCCGCCTCACACGCTGAGAAGGTTAGCATGAGAATTGGTACCATGGTGAATGAGGAGACTTGGTTTTCGATGGATCATATTGATAGGCCTACGAATATCGATAATATTATGCTTTCAAGGCATAGTAGGGCGGATACTAGGTGGGTTCGGTGGAAGGCTAGCCCTAGTCCGCTGAAAATGAAGGCTGAGTAGAAGCTTAAATGTAGGGGCGACATAAGAAAGTTACAGGGTTGGCTGTAATCTGCTGGGTCGAAACCAGCTATCTTTTTGGTTAGACTAACTTTCTGTTATTCTGCTCATTCTAGGCCCCCTTGAATTCACTCGTAGGCCAGTCCGAGTGTTAGGAGAAGGAGGATCACTACAGTTCAGGTGAGGGTCATTAGGGGGGATTGGAGTTGGACGGCTCATGGCAGGGGGAGTAGGAGGGCGATTTCTAGGTCGAATAGGACGAACAGGATGGCTACTGAGGAAGAATCGGACTGAGAATGGTAATCGAGCAGATCCAAGTGGGTCGAATCCACATTCGTACGGTGAGAGTTTCTCTGAGTCGGGGTTTATTTGGGCGAGTCAGAAGTTTAATGCGGTTAGGGCGGCGCTTAGGATTGATGATAGGGCGAATATGAACATGAGTGCGTTCATTGCTCTCCTCTGGGTTTATACCAGATTCTAGAGATTGGAAGTCAATTGTAATTAATATACTAGAAGAGCAAGATCCTCATCAGTAGATGGTTATGTAGAGGAATAGTCAGATGACGTCTACGAAGTGTCAGTATCAGGCTGCTGCCTCGAATCCGAAGTGGTGGTCTGATGTAAAGTGGAACTTGATCAGTCGGAAGAGGCAGACGGTCAGGAAGGAGGATCCGATGATTACGTGGAGTCCGTGGAATCCAGTGGCAACGAAGAAGGTAGATCCGTAGACGCTATCGGCGATTGAGAATGGGGCTTCGTGGTATTCTATTGCTTGTAGGGCTGTGAAGTAGAATCCCAGGAGGATCGTTAGGGTTAGGGCGTGGATGGCGTGTTTTCGGTTTCCTTCTGTGATGCTGTGATGGGCTCACGTTACGGTAACGCCTGAGGCTAGTAGGATGGCTGTGTTTAGTAGGGGGACTTCTATCGGGTTGAGTGGTTTAATTCCTGTTGGGGGTCATTGGCCTCCTAGTTCTGGGGTTGGGGCCAGGCTCGAGTGGAAGAACGCTCAGAAGAACCCTAAGAAGAAGAATGCTTCGGATGTGATGAAAAGGATTATGCCGTATCGTAGGCCTTTTTGGACTGTGGGAGTGTGATGGCCTTGGAAGGTGCTTTCTCGTACAATGTCTCGTCATCATTGGAGTATTACTAGGAGTATTGAGATGAGGCCTAGGGTTAGTAGTATGGATGAGTTGTAGTGGAATCACATGATTAATCCTGAGGTTGTGAGTAGGGCGGCGGCTGCCCCGAAGATTGGTCAAGGGCTTGGGTCAACTATGTGGTGTGAGTGTGCTTGGTGTGCCATTAGATGTTTTCTTGTAAGTATAGGCTTAGAAGGAGCACGAAGACGTAGGCCTGGATTATGGCTACTGCTACTTCTAGGATGGTTAGGAGTAGTAGGATGATTATTGTTAGGATGGATACTGCAGGAAGGGTGGGTATTAATGCAATGGAGGCTGTAGAGATGAGTTGGATGAGTAAGTGTCCTGCTGTAAGGTTGGCTGTAAGGCGGACTCCGAGGGCTAGGGGGCGGATTAGTAGGCTGGTTGTTTCGATCAGGATTAGTGCGGGGATTAGGGGTGTAGGGGTACCTTCGGGTAATAGGTGGGCTAAAGAGGCTGATGGTTGGTTTCGTAGGCCTGTTAGTAGTGTGGCGAGCCATAGTGGGAAGGCTAGGGCTATGTTCATAGATAGTTGGGTGGTTGGGGTGAATGTATATGGAAGGAGGCCTAGAAGGTTGATTGTAAGAAGTATGATTATTAGGGATGTAAATATTATGGCTCATTTGTGGCCATTTTTGTTGAGTGGGACTATTAGTTGTTTTGTGATTAGGTGAAGGAGTCATGTTTGGATAGTAGAAAGGCGGTTGTTGATTCATCGGTTGTTTGGGGACGGGAATAGTAGGGCTGGGAAGAGTAGGGATAGTAGGATTAAGGGGATGCCAAATAGATTGGGGCTGGAAAATTGGTCAAAGAAGCTTAGGTTCATGGTCAGGATCATGGTGTGGGTTTGGTAGTGAGGGAGGTCTTATTTGATGGGGGGTTGGTTGTGGTGAAGGCTAGTAGTTTTGGTTGGATGAGGAGTGCTAGGGTTAATCAGGTTATAATTATGATTGAAAATCATGGTGCGGGGTTAAGCTGTGGCATATCATTAAGGAGGGGGAAGTCCCTCTTTGGCTAGCTTAAAAGGCTAGTGCTGTTGCATAGCTTCTTAATGATTAGGATGATGATAGAAGGGACGATCAGGCCTCGAAATGTGGGAGTGGGGTTGATTCTACTACAATGGGTATGTAGCTGTGATTAGCCCCGCAAATTTCTGAGCATTGTCCGTAAAAAATCCCAGGCCGGGTGGTAATGAATGAAGTTTGGTTTAGTCGGCCTGGGATTGCGTCTGTTTTAACTCCGAGCGTTGGGACTGCTCAGGAGTGGAGTACGTCTCCTGCAGTAATGATCACGCGGATGGGGGATTCTATTGGGATAACTACGCGGTGGTCAACTTCTAGCAGTCGGAAGTGGCCGTTGGGTAAGTCTGGGGTGGGCACTATGTAGGAGTCGAATGATAGGTCTTTGAAGTCTGTGTATTCGTAGCTTCAGTATCATTGGTGGCCGATGGCTTTTAGGGTGAGGTCTGGTTCGTCGATTTCGTCCATTATGTAGAGGATTTGTAGGGATGGGAGGGCGAGGAGTACCAGGACGATAGCAGGTAGGATTGTCCAGATCAGCTCTACTTCTTGGGCGTCTACAGCATTGGACGAGAGTTTTTCTGTTAGTATGTGGGCTAAAAGGTAGAGAACTAGGCTGCAGATAGCTAGGGCAACGATTAGGGCGTGGTCGTGGAATTCAACGAGTTCTTCTATGATGGGTGATGAGGCGTCTTGGAATCCTAGTTGGGAGTGGTTGGCCACATGAGATGTACAGGATTTTTACCTGTGATTTAGTCTTGACAAGGCTATGTAATTGGTTTACTAACGTCTCATAAGAAAGAAGCATGAGCGGTTAACCTCCTGGGAGACCCAGAAAACTTCACCCCAGCAAACCCACTAGTAACCCCACCACACATCAAGCCAGAATGATACTTCCTATTCGCCTACGCCATCCTACGTTCAATCCCAAATAAACTAGGAGGCGTATTAGCACTGGCCGCCTCCGTACTGATCCTATTCCTAATCCCATTCCTGCACAAATCAAAACAACGAGCAATAACATTCCGACCACTCTCCCAGCTCCTATTCTGAGTACTAGTCGCCGACCTCCTCGTCCTAACATGAGTAGGAAGCCAACCCGTCGAACACCCATTCATCATCATCGGCCAACTCGCTTCAATCGCCTACTTCACTATCCTCCTATTTCTCCTCCCCGCCGCAAGCGCCCTAGAAAACAAAATACTCAACTGCTAAATACTCTAATAGTTTATAAAAACATTGGTCTTGTAAACCAAAGATTGAAGACTTACCACTTCTTAGAGTACCCCAAACTCAGAAAAAAAGGACTCAAACCTTTATCTCCAGCTCCCAAAGCTGGCATTTTCAATAAACTATTCTCTGACCCTAACCCCTAAACCGCCCGAATAGCACCCCGCGACAACCCCCGCACAAGCTCCAATACAACAAACAAAGTCAACAACAGCCCCCAACCCGCCACTAAAAACATCCCTGCCCCATGTGAATAAAACATGGAAACTCCACTAAAATCCGACCGAACAACAAACACCCCAACATTATTCACAGTAGAAACCCCGAACTTCCAAGCCCCCATAAACCCCCCAAACACCAACCCCCCAAAAACAATTGCCACAAACGCTACTGCACATCCAATCACCCGTCAATCCCCCCAAGCCCCAGGGAAAGGCTCCGCTGCTAAAGCTACTGAATAAACAAACACCACCAGCATACCCCCCAAATACACCATAAACAGCACTAAAGCCACGAACGAAACCCCAAGGCCCAGCAACCACCCGCACCCCGCCACAGACGCTAACACCAAACCAACAACCCCATAATACGGCGAAGGATTCGACGCCACACCCAAAACACCCACCGCAAAGCAAATCCCTAAAAAAAACATAAAATAAGTCATTATTCCTGCCCGGACACTACCCGAGGCCTGCGGCTCGAAAAGCCGCCATTGTTCTCAACTACAGGAACTAACCGCAAGCCCCCAATAATTCTACCCCATCTATGCCATTATGCTTAACCCCCCCCCCTCCCCCCCCGAGGCGGGGGTATTTGGTTATGCATATTCGTGCATAAATTTATATACCCCATATACATACATACTATAGTACCAGTAATATACATTATATACGGACTATCTTATAAGCAGGTGCTAAACCCATACATGTACACGGCCATTAAACCCTTAAACACACTCCTACCAAACCACCCGGCATGAATGTTCTAGGACCATACCCCACAACACCCAATACAACTCCACTCAAGCGCATAACAAGACCCCATTTTAATGAATGCTCACAGGACATGCTCCAACAACAACTCTCCACCACATATCTCATGCAGTTCGTATCAGACGGATTTATTAATCGTACTCCTCACGTGAAATCAGCAACCCGTTGCACATAATGTCCGGTATGACTAGCTTCAGGCCCATACGTTCCCCCTAAACCCCTCGCCCTCCTCACATTTTTGCGCCTCTGGTTCCTCGGTCAGGGCCATCCATTGGGTTCACTCACCCCTCCTTGCCCTTCAAAGTGGCATCTGTGAGTACTTTCACCTTCTCAATGCGTAATCGCGGCATGTTCCAGCTTTTTGGCGCCTCTGGTTCCTCTTATTTTTTCCGGGATTACCTCACAGGTGGCTATTCCCAGTGATCTCGGGGGTCCCACAATCTAAGCCTGGACACACCTGCCTCACGGCCTATCCTATATTTCAAGGGTCCCTCGATGAGACGGTTGGCGTATATGGGGAATCATCCTGACACTGATGCACTTTGACCACATTCAGTTAATGTTACCTCCACCCTCCGGGTTAAATGGGGCTATTGGATGAATGCTCGTTGGACATAGCACAAACCAACAAATCATTAAGCGCAACCCCTGCGCTTCACAAACTAAACCAGTAAACTTTCGCTAACCACCATGTAGCATAAACCTTCATCGCCCAATCCCAGCAAACTACCTCTAAAACTCCATTAATCATCCCTTCCATGACATCATCGGAACGATGTATATATACACACAAACACATACAAAATAACTTAAACTTATTAGAGAAACTCCAGTACTAAAAATAGTAAACACAAGCAATAATTTCATATACTTCACTCTCACTCACCACTCAACTATCAGCTAACCACACCCCCGTCCACATAGCTTAACACAAAGCATGGCACTGAAGTTGCCAAGATGGCATAAAACATGCCTGCGGACAAAAGACTTAGTCCTAACCTTACGGTTGGTTTTTGCTAAATATATACATGCAAGTATCCGCGCCCCAGTGTAAACGCCCTCGACCACCTACCCCCATACAGGCCTTGAGGAGCGGGTATCAGGCACACCCAAGTAGTAGCCCAAGACGCCTCGCTAAGCCACGCCCCCACGGGTATTCAGCAGTAATTAACATTAAGCAATGAGTGCAAACTTGACTTAGTTATAGCAACAGCCTAACTTCAAGGGTTGGTAAATCTTGTGCCAGCCACCGCGGTCATACAAGAAACCCAAATCAACCGTCCTATTGACACGGCGTAAAGAGTGGTAAAATGCCTATCCTAGCTAACTAAGATCAAAATGCAACTGAGCTGTCATAAGCCCAAGATGCACCTAAACACACCATTAAGATGATCTTAGGAACTAACGACTGATTTAAACCCACGAAAGCCAGGGCCCAAACTGGGATTAGATACCCCACTATGCCTGGCCCTAAATCTTGATACTTACTTTACCGAAGTATCCGCCAGAGAACTACGAGCACAAACGCTTAAAACTCTAAGGACTTGGCGGTGCCCCAAACCCACCTAGAGGAGCCTGTTCTACAATCGATAATCCCCGATTAACCCAACCACCCCTTGCCAACACAGCCTACATACCGCCGTCGCCAGCCCACCTCGAATGAGAGCACAACAGTGGACACAATAGCACCCCGCTAATAAGACAGGTCAAGGTATAGCCTATGGAGTGGAAGAAATGGGCTACATTCCCTATTCATAGGGCACACGGAAAGAAGCGTGAAACCACTTCTGGAAGGCGGATTTAGCAGTAAAGTGGGACAATAGAGCCTACTTTAAGCCGGCCCTGGGGCACGTACATACCGCCCGTCACCCTCCTCAAAAGCCACATCCCACATAACTAATACCATAAATACGCTGAAGATGAGGTAAGTCGTAACAAGGTAAGTGTACCGGAAGGTGTACTTAGAATATCAAGACGTAGCTATAACACCAAAGCACTCAGCTTACACCTGAAAGATATCTACTAGACCGGATCGTCTTGAAGCCCCCCCTCTAGCTCAACCACACAAATAGTACACCAAAACTAAAGAATTTACTAAACTAATTAAACTAAAGCATTTTACAGTCTTAGTATAGGCGATAGAAAAGACACTTAGACGCGATAGAGACCCCAGTACCGTAAGGGAAAGATGAAATAGCAGTGAAACAATCAAAGCGACAGACAGCAAAGATCAACCCTTGTACCTTTTGCATCATGGTTTAGCGAGAACAACCAAGCAAAGTGAACTAAAGTTTGCCCCCCCGAAACCCAAGCGAGCTACTTTCAAGCAGTTAAAGAGAGCGAACCCGTCTCTGTTGCAAAAGAGTGGGATGACTTGTCAGTAGAGGTGAAAAGCCAACCGAGCTGGGTGATAGCTGGTTACCTGTGAAACGAATCTAAGTTCCCCCTTAATCCTCCCTACCGGACATCCTGAACCCTAATGAGATGATTAAGAGCTATTTAATGGAGGGACAGCTCCATTAAAAAAGGACACAACCTCGACTAGCGGATAATTCTTACTACTGATCCTACCGTGGGCCCTAAAGCAGCCATCAAAAAAGAGTGCGTCAAAGCTCCACCACCTAAAAATACCAAAATAAGATGATTCCCTTATCACAAACAGGTCAACCTATGAATATAGGAGAATTAATGCTAAAATAAGTAACTCAGGGCCACACCCCTCTAACGGCGCAAGCTTACATAGAAACATTATTAACAGACCTAGACAGATACAAAAACCCCTACAAGACCACGTATTAACTAACCCTGTTAACCCGACTCAGGAGCGCCTATAAGAGCGATTAAAATCTGTGAAAGGAACTCGGCAAATTAATAAGGCCCGACTGTTTACCAAAAACATAGCCTTCAGCAAATTAAACAAGTATTGAAGGTGATGCCTGCCCGGTGACTTAGGTTTAACGGCCGCGGTATCCTAACCGTGCAAAGGTAGCGCAATCAATTGTCCCATAAATCGAGACTTGTATGAATGGCTAAACGAGGTCTTAACTGTCTCTCACAGATAATCAGTGAAATTGATCTCCCCGTGCAAAAGCGGGGATGTGAACATAAGACGAGAAGACCCTGTGGAACTTAAAAATCAACGACCACCGCGAATCCTCAATCAACCCCACTGGGGCCACTACCATCGCAGAGCCTGGTCGATATTTTTCGGTTGGGGCGACCTTGGAGGAGAACAAATCCTCCAAAAACAAGACCATACCTCTTTACCTAGAGCTACCCCTCAAAGTGCTAACAGTGACCAGACCCAATATAATTGATTAATGGATCAAGCTACCCCAGGGATAACAGCGCAATCCCCCTCAAGAGCCCATATCGACAGGGGGGTTTACGACCTCGATGTTGGATCAGGACATCCTAATGGTGCAGCCGCTATTAAGGGTTCGTTTGTTCAACGATTAACAGTCCTACGTGATCTGAGTTCAGACCGGAGCAATCCAGGTCGGTTTCTATCTATGACACACTCTCCCCAGTACGAAAGGACCGGGAAAGTGGGGCCAATACCACAAGCACGCCCCCCCCCTCTAAGCAGTGAAACCAACTAAACCGTGAAGAGGGCCTTCCCCCACCACTTTCAATCCTAGAAAAGGACCAGCTAGAGTGGCAGAGCCCGGCAAGTGCAGAAGGCTTAAGCCCTTTCCCCAGAGGTTCAAATCCTCTCCCTAGCTTCACCCATGATTCAAATAACAACACTAAGCTGCCTCGTTATATCCCTCCTATACATCATCCCAATCCTGATTGCCGTAGCCTTCCTAACCCTAGTAGAACGGAAAATCCTAAGCTACATACAATCCCGCAAAGGCCCTAACGTTGTCGGGCCTTTTGGCCTACTTCAACCATTTGCGGACGGACTGAAACTATTTACCAAAGAGCCCATCCGACCCTCTACCTCTTCCCCACTTCTATTCATTCTGATACCAATACTAGCCCTTGTCCTAGCCCTCACCACTTGAGCACCACTACCACTCCCATTTCCCCTAGCAGATCTAAACCTCGGAGTTCTCTTCCTAATAGCCATGTCAAGCCTAGCCGTCTACTCAGTCCTATGATCAGGCTGAGCCTCGAACTCAAAATACGCACTAATCGGAGCCCTACGGGCAGTAGCACAGACCATTTCATACGAAGTGACACTGGCCATAATCCTGCTATCAATAATCATACTAAGCGGAAGCTACACACTCAGCTCCTTTGCCGTCGCACAGGAGCCTCTATACTTCATTTTCTCCTCATGACCCCTAGCAATAATATGATACGTATCCACCCTAGCAGAGACAAACCGAGCTCCTTTTGACCTCACAGAGGGTGAATCTGAGCTAGTCTCAGGGTTTAACGTTGAATACGCCGCAGGACCCTTCGCCTTATTCTTCCTAGCTGAATATGCGAACATTATGCTAATAAATACACTTACAGCCATCATATTCCTAAACCCAAGCGCCCTAGGGCCACCCACAGAACTATTCCCCGTCATCCTAGCCACAAAAGTCCTCCTACTATCTTCTGGTTTCTTATGGGTCCGAGCTTCATACCCACGATTCCGATATGACCAACTAATGCACCTACTATGAAAAAACTTCCTACCCCTCACACTAGCTCTGTGCCTCTGACACATCAGCATACCTATCTGCTATGCAGGCCTACCTCCTTACATAAGGAAATGTGCCTGAACTACAAAGGGTCACTATGATAAAGTGAACATAGAGGTATAACAGCCCTCTCATTTCCTGTTGACCTTAGAAAAGTAGGAATTGAACCCACACAAGAGAAATCAAAATTCTCCATACTTCCCTTATATTATTTTCTAGTAGAGTCAGCTAATCAAGCTATCGGGCCCATACCCCGAAAATGATGGTTTAACCCCCTCCTCTACTAATGAACCCTTACGCGACCCCAATCATAACCTTCAGCCTCATCTTGGGCACCACAATCACAATTTCCAGCAACCACTGAGTTCTGGCCTGGACAGGACTGGAGATCAACACACTAGCCATCATTCCCCTAATTGCCAAATCCCACCACCCACGAGCAGTAGAAGCCGCAACGAAATACTTCCTAACCCAAGCAGCTGCTTCCGCCCTGGTCCTATTCTCTAGCATAACCAATGCCTGAGTCACTGGCCAATGAGACATCACACAAATAAACCACCCAACCTCCTGTCTACTACTGACAGCAGCAATCGCTATTAAACTGGGCCTAGTGCCATTTCACTTCTGATTCCCAGAAGTACTACAAGGATCGCCACTAATAACAGCCCTGCTACTCTCGACCCTCATAAAATTCCCCCCACTAACCCTGCTCCTACTAACATCCAAATCCCTCGACCCAGCTCTACTCACCGCCATGGCCCTAGCCTCAACAGCACTAGGAGGCTGAATAGGACTGAACCAAACACAAACACGCAAAATCCTAGCCTTCTCGTCCATCTCCCACTTAGGCTGAATCGCCATCATCCTAGTTTACAGCCCCAAATTGGCCTTACTTACCTTCTACCTATACACAATCATAACATCAGCCGTATTCCTAGCCCTTAACAAAATCAAAGCCCTTAACCTATCCATGATCACAACCTCATGAACAAAAACCCCAGTGCTAAACGCCACCCTAATACTAGTACTTTTATCCCTAGCAGGCCTCCCCCCATTAACAGGCTTTATACCAAAGTGACTTATCATCCAAGAACTAACTAAACAGGAAATAACACCAGCAGCCATGGCAATTGCCATGCTATCACTGCTCAGCCTCTTCTTCTACCTACGCCTCGCATACCACTCAACAATTACCCTTCCCCCCAACTCCTCTAACCACATAAAACAATGATACACTAGCAAAGCCCCAAGCACACCTACTGCGGTCCTTGCCTCACTATCAATCCTCTTACTTCCCCTGTCCCCAATAATACATGCCATTGTCTAGAAACTTAGGATAACACCCCAAACCGAAGGCCTTCAAAGCCTTAAATAAGAGTTAAACCCTCTTAGTTTCTGCACATTAAGACTTACAGAATATTAACCTGTATCTTCTGAATGCAAGTCAGACGCTTTAATTAAGCTAAAGCCTCCCTAGACAGATGGGCTTCGATCCCACAAAACTCTAGTTAACAGCTAAATGCCTAAACCAATTGGCTTCTGCCTACAAAGACCCTGACGCACCCTAGTGCGCATCGATGAGCTTGCAACTCAACATGAATTTCACTACAGAGCCGATAAGAAGAGGAATTAAACCTCTGTAAAAAGGACTACAGCCTAACGCTTCAACACTCAGCCATCTTACCCGTCACCTTCATCAACCGATGACTATTTTCCACTAACCATAAGGATATTGGCACCCTGTACCTCATCTTCGGGGCATGAGCAGGAATAGTCGGCACCGCACTCAGCCTATTAATCCGCGCAGAACTAGGACAACCAGGAACTCTCCTAGGCGACGACCAAATTTACAATGTAATCGTTACCGCTCACGCCTTTGTAATAATCTTCTTTATAGTCATACCCATCATGATCGGAGGATTCGGCAACTGATTAGTCCCCCTCATAATCGGTGCCCCCGACATAGCATTCCCGCGAATAAACAACATAAGCTTTTGACTCCTCCCCCCATCATTCCTCCTCCTACTAGCCTCATCCACTGTAGAAGCTGGCGCCGGCACAGGCTGAACTGTCTACCCTCCCCTAGCAGGTGACCTTGCCCACGCCGGAGCTTCAGTAGACCTGGCTATCTTCTCACTCCACTTAGCCGGTATCTCCTCCATCCTTGGGGCCATCAACTTTATCACCACAGCCATCAACATAAAACCCCCCGCACTCTCACAATACCAAACCCCACTATTTGTCTGATCCGTACTAATTACCGCCATCCTACTCCTTCTATCACTCCCCGTACTCGCCGCCGGTATTACAATATTACTAACTGATCGAAACCTAAACACCACATTCTTCGACCCCGCTGGAGGAGGAGACCCAATCCTGTACCAACACCTATTCTGATTCTTCGGACACCCAGAAGTCTATATTCTGATCCTACCGGGGTTTGGAATCATCTCACACGTAGTCACGTACTACTCAGGCAAAAAGGAGCCCTTCGGCTACATGGGAATAGTCTGAGCCATACTATCCATCGGCTTCCTAGGATTCATCGTCTGAGCTCACCACATGTTTACAGTAGGAATAGACGTTGATACCCGAGCCTACTTTACATCAGCCACTATAATCATTGCCATCCCTACCGGAATCAAAGTATTTAGCTGACTAGCCACCCTGCACGGAGGAACAATCAAATGAGACCCCCCCCAATACTATGAGCTCTAGGATTTATCTTCCTATTTACCATCGGAGGATTAACAGGAATCGTTCTTGCAAACTCTTCCCTAGACATCGCCCTGCACGACACGTACTACGTAGTTGCCCACTTCCACTACGTCCTATCCATAGGCGCCGTCTTTGCCATTCTAGCAGGATTTACTCACTGATTCCCACTACTCACTGGGTTTACCCTACACCAAACATGAGCAAAAGCCCACTTCGGGGTAATATTTACAGGAGTAAACCTAACGTTCTTCCCCCAGCACTTCCTAGGCCTAGCAGGAATACCCCGACGATACTCGGACTATCCCGACGCCTACACACTATGAAACACCATTTCCTCCATCGGCTCCCTAATCTCAATAGTAGCCGTAATCATACTAATATTCATCATCTGAGAAGCCTTTTCGGCCAAACGAAAAGTCCTACAACCAGAACTAACTACCACAAACGTTGAATGAATCCACGGCTGCCCTCCCCCATACCATACTTTCGAGGAACCGGCCTTCGTCCAAGTACAAGAAAGGAAGGAATCGAACCCTCACATGCTGGTTTCAAGCCAACTGCATTAACCGCTCATGCTTCTTTCTTATGAGACGTTAGTAAACCAATTACATAGCCTTGTCAAGACTAAATCACAGGTAAAAATCCTGTACATCTCATGTGGCCAACCACTCCCAACTAGGATTCCAAGACGCCTCATCACCCATCATAGAAGAACTCGTTGAATTCCACGACCACGCCCTAATCGTTGCCCTAGCTATCTGCAGCCTAGTTCTCTACCTTTTAGCCCACATACTAACAGAAAAACTCTCGTCCAATGCTGTAGACGCCCAAGAAGTAGAGCTGATCTGGACAATCCTACCTGCTATCGTCCTGGTACTCCTCGCCCTCCCATCCCTACAAATCCTCTACATAATGGACAAAATCGATGAACCAGACCTCACCCTAAAAGCCATCGGCCACCAATGATACTGAAGCTACGAATACACAGACTTCAAAGACCTATCATTCGACTCCTACATAGTGCCCACCCCAGACTTACCCAACGGCCACTTCCGACTGCTAGAAGTTGACCACCGCGTAGTTATCCCAATAGAATCCCCCATCCGCGTGATCATTACTGCAGGAGACGTACTCCACTCCTGAGCAGTCCCAACGCTCGGAGTTAAAACAGACGCAATCCCAGGCCGACTAAACCAAACTTCATTCATTACCACCCGGCCTGGGATTTTTTACGGACAATGCTCAGAAATTTGCGGGGCTAATCACAGCTACATACCCATTGTAGTAGAATCAACCCCACTCCCACATTTCGAGGCCTGATCGTCCCTTCTATCATCATCCTAATCATTAAGAAGCTATGCAACAGCACTAGCCTTTTAAGCTAGCCAAAGAGGGACTTCCCCCTCCTTAATGATATGCCACAGCTTAACCCCGCACCATGATTTTCAATCATAATTATAACCTGATTAACCCTAGCACTCCTCATCCAACCAAAACTACTAGCCTTCACCACAACCAACCCCCCATCAAATAAGACCTCCCTCACTACCAAACCCACACCATGATCCTGACCATGAACCTAAGCTTCTTTGACCAATTTTCCAGCCCCAATCTATTTGGCATCCCCTTAATCCTACTATCCCTACTCTTCCCAGCCCTACTATTCCCGTCCCCAAACAACCGATGAATCAACAACCGCCTTTCTACTATCCAAACATGACTCCTTCACCTAATCACAAAACAACTAATAGTCCCACTCAACAAAAATGGCCACAAATGAGCCATAATATTTACATCCCTAATAATCATACTTCTTACAATCAACCTTCTAGGCCTCCTTCCATATACATTCACCCCAACCACCCAACTATCTATGAACATAGCCCTAGCCTTCCCACTATGGCTCGCCACACTACTAACAGGCCTACGAAACCAACCATCAGCCTCTTTAGCCCACCTATTACCCGAAGGTACCCCTACACCCCTAATCCCCGCACTAATCCTGATCGAAACAACCAGCCTACTAATCCGCCCCCTAGCCCTCGGAGTCCGCCTTACAGCCAACCTTACAGCAGGACACTTACTCATCCAACTCATCTCTACAGCCTCCATTGCATTAATACCCACCCTTCCTGCAGTATCCATCCTAACAATAATCATCCTACTACTCCTAACCATCCTAGAAGTAGCAGTAGCCATAATCCAGGCCTACGTCTTCGTGCTCCTTCTAAGCCTATACTTACAAGAAAACATCTAATGGCACACCAAGCACACTCACACCACATAGTTGACCCAAGCCCTTGACCAATCTTCGGGGCAGCCGCCGCCCTACTCACAACCTCAGGATTAATCATGTGATTCCACTACAACTCATCCATACTACTAACCCTAGGCCTCATCTCAATACTCCTAGTAATACTCCAATGATGACGAGACATTGTACGAGAAAGCACCTTCCAAGGCCATCACACTCCCACAGTCCAAAAAGGCCTACGATACGGCATAATCCTTTTCATCACATCCGAAGCATTCTTCTTCTTAGGGTTCTTCTGAGCGTTCTTCCACTCGAGCCTGGCCCCAACCCCAGAACTAGGAGGCCAATGACCCCCAACAGGAATTAAACCACTCAACCCGATAGAAGTCCCCCTACTAAACACAGCCATCCTACTAGCCTCAGGCGTTACCGTAACGTGAGCCCATCACAGCATCACAGAAGGAAACCGAAAACACGCCATCCACGCCCTAACCCTAACGATCCTCCTGGGATTCTACTTCACAGCCCTACAAGCAATAGAATACCACGAAGCCCCATTCTCAATCGCCGATAGCGTCTACGGATCTACCTTCTTCGTTGCCACTGGATTCCACGGACTCCACGTAATCATCGGATCCTCCTTCCTGACCGTCTGCCTCTTCCGACTGATCAAGTTCCACTTTACATCAGACCACCACTTCGGATTCGAGGCAGCAGCCTGATACTGACACTTCGTAGACGTCATCTGACTATTCCTCTACATAACCATCTACTGATGAGGATCTTGCTCTTCTAGTATATTAATTACAATTGACTTCCAATCTCTAGAATCTGGTATAAACCCAGAGGAGAGCAATGAACGCACTCATGTTCATATTCGCCCTATCATCAATCCTAAGCGCCGCCCTAACCGCATTAAACTTCTGACTCGCCCAAATAAACCCCGACTCAGAGAAACTCTCACCGTACGAATGTGGATTCGACCCACTTGGATCTGCTCGATTACCATTCTCAGTCCGATTCTTCCTCAGTAGCCATCCTGTTCGTCCTATTCGACCTAGAAATCGCCCTCCTACTCCCCCTGCCATGAGCCGTCCAACTCCAATCCCCCCTAATGACCCTCACCTGAACTGTAGTGATCCTCCTTCTCCTAACACTCGGACTGGCCTACGAGTGAATTCAAGGGGGCCTAGAATGAGCAGAATAACAGAAAGTTAGTCTAACCAAAAAGATAGCTGGTTTCGACCCAGCAGATTACAGCCAACCCTGTAACTTTCTTATGTCGCCCCTACATTTAAGCTTCTACTCAGCCTTCATTTTCAGCGGACTAGGGCTAGCCTTCCACCGAACCCACCTAGTATCCGCCCTACTATGCCTTGAAAGCATAATATTATCGATATTCGTAGGCCTATCAATATGATCCATCGAAAACCAAGTCTCCTCATTCACCATGGTACCAATTCTCATGCTAACCTTCTCAGCGTGTGAGGCGGGCACAGGCCTGGCCATCCTAGTAGCCTCCACCCGCACACATGGCTCCGACCATCTACACAACCTAAACCTCCTGCAATGCTAAAAATCATCCTACCCACAATCATACTTCTTCCAACAGCCCTGCTGTCTCCACCAAAATTTCTATGGACTAACACCACCTTATACAGCCTCCTAATCGCTGCCCTAAGCCTACAGTGATTAATCCCAACCTACTACCCCTACAAATTTTTATCCAACTGAACAGGAATTGACCAAATCTCATCCCCCCTCCTAGTACTATCCTGCTGACTACTCCCACTCATAATCATAGCAAGCCAAAACCACCTGCAACAAGAACCCCTACAACGCAAACGAATCTTTATCTCAACCTTAGTCGCAGTCCAGCCATTCATCCTACTAGCCTTTTCCACCACAGAACTAGCACTATTTTACATCTCATTTGAAGCAACCCTCATTCCCACCCTAATCTTAATCACCCGATGGGGGAACCAACCAGAACGCCTAAGCGCTGGCATCTACCTGCTATTCTACACGCCAGTAAGCTCTCTACCCCTGCTAATCACAATCATACACCTATACGTGAAAATTGGCACCCTGCACCTGCCAACCCTACAACTAACCCACCCAACCCTATCCACCTCATGGACAGGAATACTATCAGGTCTAGCACTGCTCATAGCATTCATAGTAAAAGCCCCACTATACGGCCTACACCTCTGACTGCCAAAAGCCCACGTAGAAGCACCCATCGCAGGCTCAATACTCCTCGCCGCCCTACTACTAAAGCTAGGAGGATACGGAATTATACGAGTCACTCTATTTATGGGCCCACTGTCCAACCTCCTGCACTACCCCTTCCTAACCCTGGCCCTATGAGGCGCCCTAATGACTAGCTCAATCTGCCTACGACAGACAGACCTAAAATCACTAATCGCTTATTCATCCGTTAGCCACATAGGCCTAGTTATCGCCGCAGGAATAATCCAAACCCACTGATCATTCTCAGGGGCAATGATCCTAATAATTTCCCATGGACTAACTTCCTCCATACTATTCTGCCTAGCCAACACAAACTATGAACGTACGCACAGCCGAATTCTACTACTCACACGAGGCCTACAACCTCTCCTACCACTCATAGCTACCTGATGATTGCTGGCCAATCTAACAAACATAGCCTTACCCCCAACAACAAACCTCATAGCAGAGCTAACCATTATAATCACCTTATTCAACTGATCTGCCTTCACGATCATCCTAACAGGAATCGCAACCCTACTAACCGCCTCCTACACCTTATTCATACTACTAATGACCCAACGAGGCTCAATCCCCTCCCACATCACATCTATGCAAAACTCAACCACGCGAGAACACCTGCTCATAACACTCCACATTATCCCAATATTCCTCCTAATCCTCAAACCCGAACTGATCTCCGGAATCCCCTCATGCAAGTATAGTTTAAACCAAACATTAGACTGTGATTCTAAGAATAGAAGTTCAAACCTTCTTACCTGCCGAGGGGAGGGTTTAACCAACAAGAGCTGCTAACTCTTACATCTGAGCCTAAAACCTCAGCCCCCTTACTTTTAAAGGATAACAGCAATCCACTGGTCTTAGGAACCACCCATCTTGGTGCAAATCCAAGTAAAAGTAGTGAACCCCACACTACTAATCAACTCCCTCACACTACTCACGCTGACAATCCTCCTAACCCCAATCATCCTGCCATTTCTATTTAAAAACTTTAAAAACACCCCACAAGCCACCACCCGCGCTGTTAAAACCACATTCCTAATTAGCCTAGCCCCTACAACCGCATTCATCTACTCGGGAGTAGAATCTGTCACCTGCCACTGGGAGTGAAAATTCATTATAAACTTTAAAATCCCCCTGAGCCTAAAAATAGACCAATACTCAATAACATTTCTTCCAATCGCCCTATTTGTAACATGATCAATCCTACAATTCGCCATATGATACATGGCCTCAGAGCCATACGTAACAAAATTTTTCACCTACCTACTGACATTCCTAGTCGCCATACTCCTCCTAACAACCGCAAACAACATATTCCTCCTATTCGTAGGCTGGGAAGGAGTACGAATCATGTCCTTCCTTCTCATCGGCTGATGACAAGGCCGAGCAGATGCCAACACCGCCGCCCTACAAGCCGTAATCTACAACCGAATCGGAGACGTCGGACTGACCCTGAGCATAGCATGACTAGCTTCAACATTCAACACCTGAGAGATCCAACAAGCCGTACACCCCCACCAAACCCCAATCCTCCCCCTCATAGGATTAATCCTCGCAGCCGCAGGAAAATCCGCCCAATTTGGACTCCACCCATGACTGCCCGCAGCAATAGAAGGCCCCACCCCAGTATCAGCCCTACTGCACTCCAGTACCATAGTAGTAGCCGGAATCTTCCTGCTCATCCGCATGCACCCCCTGCTAGCCACCAACCAGACAGCCCTAACTGCCTGCCTATGCCTAGGTGCTCTATCAACCCTATTCGCTGCCACATGCGCCCTAACCCAAAATGACATCAAAAAAATCATTGCTTTCTCAACATCCAGCCAACTAGGACTAATAATAGTCACTATCGGACTAAACCTCCCACAACTAGCCTTCCTACACATCTCAACCCATGCCTTCTTTAAAGCCATACTATTCCTATGCTCAGGGTCTATCATCCACAACCTAAACGGAGAACAAGATATCCGAAAGATAGGAGGCCTACAGAAAATACTCCCAGTCACTACTTCCTGCCTAACCATCGGAAACCTGGCGCTGATAGGAACCCCATTCCTAGCCGGATTCTACTCAAAAGACCTCATCATCGAAAGCTTAAACACATCATACCTAAATACTTGAGCCCTACTCCTAACCCTTATAGCCACAGCATTCACCGCAACCTACAGCATCCGCATAACCATCCTAGTCCAAGCTGGACAAACCCGAATCCCCCCAATAGTATCAATAAACGAAAACAACCCACTAATCACCGCCCCCCTAACCCGACTCGCCCTAGGCAGCATTACAGCAGGAATAATCATTACCTCTTTCATCACACCAACCAAAACCCCCCCAATAACCATACCCCTTATCACCAAAACCGCTGCCATCCTCATAACAATCCTAGGAATCATCCTAGCCCTAGAACTATCGAACATAACACACACCCTCACTCACCCCAAACCAAACCCCCTCATAAACTTCTCCTCTGCATTAGGGTACTTCAACCCCCTAGTACACCGATTCTTCTCCAAAAACCTACTAGAAAAGGGACAAAACATTGCCCTACACTTGATCGACCTCTCCTGACTCAAAAAAATAGGGCCAGAGGGCCTTGCTGAACTACAAGTAGCCGCAAGCAAAGCCGCAACCTCAATACACACAGGGCTAATTAAGGCCTACCTAGGATCCTTCGCCCTCTCCATCCTGGTAATAATCCTAATAACACACAGACTCACTAATGGCCCCTAACATCCGCAAATCCCATCCCCTACTAAAAATAATCAACAACTCCCTAATCGACCTACCCGCCCCCTCCAACATCTCTGCCTGATGAAACTTCGGCTCCCTTCTAGCCATCTGCTTAGCCACACAAATCCTAACAGGCCTGCTACTAGCCATACACTACACCGCAGACACTTCACTCGCCTTCTCCTCAGTAGCTCACACATGCCGAGACGTCCAGTACGGATGGCTCATCCGCAACCTCCACGCCAACGGTGCTTCACTCTTCTTTATCTGCATCTACTTACACATCGGACGAGGCCTCTACTACGGCTCCTACCTATACAAAGAAACCTGAAACACAGGAGTAATCCTCCTACTCACCCTAATAGCAACTGCCTTCGTAGGGTATGTCCTACCATGAGGACAAATGTCATTCTGAGGGGCCACCGTAATCACCAACCTATTCTCAGCCATCCCGTACATTGGGCAAACTCTAGTAGAATGAGCCTGAGGAGGATTCTCAGTAGACAATCCAACCTTAACCCGATTCTTCGCCATCCACTTCCTACTGCCCTTCCTAATTGCAGGAATCACCCTAGTCCACCTAACCTTCCTACACGAATCAGGCTCAAATAACCCACTAGGAATCGTATCAGACTGCGACAAAATCCCATTCCACCCATACTTCTCCATTAAAGACAGCTTAGGGCTTACCCTAATAATCACCCCTCTAATAGCACTAGCCCTATTTTCACCGAACCTCCTGGTCCTTGGAATCCTAGTTGGGAGTGGTTGGCCACATGAGATGTACAGGATTTTTACCTGTGATTTAGTCTTGACAAGGCTATGTAATTGGTTTACTAACGTCTCATAAGAAAGAAGCATGAGCGGTTAATGCAGTTGGCTTGAAACCCATCCCCAGTGGTGCAAGTGCACTCTCTGAACTCACTGAAGTGCATTCCCAGTGGTGCCAGTGCACTCTCTGCACTCACTGCACTGCATCCCCAGTGGTGCCAGTGCAATCTCTGGACTCACTGCAGAGCATCCCCAGTGGTGCCAGTGCACTCTGTGGACTCACTGTAGTGCATCCCCAGTGGTGCCAGTGCACTCTCTGGACTCACTGCACTGCATCCCCAGTGGTGTCAGTGCAATCTCTGGACTCACTGCAGTGCATCCCCAGTGGTGCCAGTGCACTCTCTGGACTCACTGCACTGCATCCCCAGTGGTGCCAGTGCACTCTCTGGACAAACTGCAGTGCATCACCAGTGGCGCCAGTGCACTCTCTGCACTCACTGCACTGCATGTCCAGTGGTGCCAGTGCGCTCTCTGGAGTCACAGCACTGCATCCCCAGTGGTGCCAGTGCAGTCTCTGGACTCACTGCACTGCATCCCCACTGGTGCCAGTGCACTCTCTGGACTCACTGTACTGCATCCCCAGTGGTGACAGTGCACTCTCTGGACTCACTGCAGTGCATCCCCAGTGGTGCCAGTGCACTCTCTGCACTCACTGCACTGCATCCCCAGTGGTGCCAGTGCACTCTCTGGTCTCACTGCACTGAAGCCCCAGTGGTGCCAGTGCAGTCTCTGGACTCACTGCACTGCATCCCCAGTGGTGCCAGTGCACTGTCTGGACTCACTGCACTGCATCCCCAGTGGTGTCAGTGCACTCTCTGGACTCACTGTACTGCACCCCCAGTGGTGCCAGTGCACTCACTGGACTGACTGCACTGCATCCCCAGTGGTGCCAGTGCGCTCTCTGGAGTCACAGCACTGCATCCCCAGTGGTGCCAGTGCACTCACTGGACTCACTGCACTGCATCACAGGTGGTGCCAGTGCACTCTCTGGACTCACTGCAGTGAATCCCCGGTGGTGCCAGTGTACTCTCTGCAGTCACTGCGCTGCATCCCCAGTGGTGCCAGTGCACTCACTGGACTCACTGGACTGCATCCCCAGTGCTGCCAGTGCACTCTCTGGACTCACTGCACTGCATCCCCAGTGGTGCCAGTGCACTCTCTGGACTCACTGCACTGCATCCCCAGTGGTGCCAGAGCACTCTCTGGACTCACTGCAGTGCTTCCCTGTGGTGCCAGTGCACTCTCTGGACTCACTGCACTGCATCCCCAGTCGTGTCAGTGCACTCTCTGGACTCACTGAAGTGCATCCCCAGTTGTGCCAGTGCACTCTCTGGACTCAATGCACTGCATCCCCAGTGGTGCCAGTGCACTCTCTGGACTCAGTGCACTGCATCCCCAGTGGTGCCAGTGCAATCTCTGGACTCACTGTAGTGCATCCCCAGTGGTGCCAGTGCACTCTCTGGACTCACTGCAGTGCATCCCCAGTGGTGCCAGTGCACTCTCTGGACTCACTGTACTGCATCACCAGTGGTGCCAGTGCACTCTCTGGACTCACTGCAGTGCATCCCCAGTGGTGCCAGTGCACTCTCTGGACTCACTGCACTGCAGCCCCGGTGGTGCCAGTGCAATCTCTGGACTCACTGCACTGCATCCCCAGTGGTGCCAGTGCACTCTCTGGACTCACTGCACTGCATCCCCAGTTTTGCCAGTGAAGTCTTTGGACTCACTGCACTGCATCCCCAGTGGTGCCAGTGCACTCTCTGGAGTCACTGCACTGCATCCCCAGTGGTGCCAGTGCACTCTCTGGACTCACTGCAGTGCATCCCCAGTGGTGCCAGTGCACTCTCTGGACTCACTGCAGTGCATCCCCAGTGGTGCCAGTGCACTCTCTGGACTCACTGCAGTGCATCCCCAGTGGTGCCAGTGCACTCTCTGGACTCACTGCACTGCATCCCCAGTGGTGCCAATGCACTCTCTGGAGTCACTGCAGTGCATCCCCAGTGGTGCCAGTACACTCTCTGGACTGACTGCACTGCATCCCCAGTGGTGCCAGTGCACTCTCTGGACTCACCGCACCGCATCCCCAGTGGTGCCAGTGCACTCTCAGGAGTAACTGCAGTGCATCACCAGTGGTGCCAGTGCACTCTCTGGACTCACTGCACTGCATCCCCAGTGGTGCCAGTGCACTCTCTGGACTCACTGCAGTGCATCCCCAGTGGTGACAGTGCACTCTCTGGACTCACTGCAGTGCATCCCCAGTGGTGCCAGTGCACTCTCTGGACTCACTGCACTGCATCCCCAGTGGTGCCAGTGCACTCTCTGGACTCCCGGCACCGCAACCCCAGTGGTGCCAGTGCACTCTCTGGGCTCACTGCAGTGCATCCCCAGTGGTGCCAGTGCACTCTCTTGACTCACTGCACTGCATCCCCAGTGGTGCCAGTGCACTCACTGGATTCACTGCACTGCATCCCCAGTGGTGCTAGTGCACTCTCTGGACTCACTGCAGTGCATCCCCAGTGGTACCAGTGCACTCTCTGGACTCACTGAAGTGCATTCTCAGTGGTGCCAGTGCACTCTGTGGACTCACTGCAGTGCATCCCCAGTGGTGCCAGTGCGCTCTCTGGACTCACTGCAGTGCATCCCCAGTGGTGCCAGTGCACTCTCTGGACTCACTGCACTGCATCCCCAGTGCTGCCAGTGCACTCTCTGGACTCACTGCACTGCATCCCCAGTGGTGCCAGTGCACTCTCTGGACTCACTGCACTACATCCCCAGTGGTGCCAGTGCACTCTCTGGACTCACTGCAGTGCATCAACAGTGGTGCCAGTGCACTCTCTGGAATCACTGCACTGCATTCCCAGTGGTACCAGTGCACTCTGTGGACTCACTGCAGTGCATTCCCAGTGGTGCCAGTGCACTCTCTGGACTCACTGCACTGCATCCCCAGTGGTGCCAATGCACTCTCTGGACTCACTGCACTGCATCCCAAGTGGTGCCAGTGCACTCTCTGGAGTCACTGCACTGCATCCCCAGTGGTGCCAGTGCACTCTCTCGAGTCACTGCACTACATCCCCAGTGGTGCCAGTGCACTCACTGGACTCACTGTACTGCATCATCAGTGGTGCCAGTGCACTCTCTGGACTCACTGCAGTGCATCCCCAGTGGTGGCAGTGCACTCTCTGGACTCACTGCACTGCATCCCCAGTGGTGCCAGTGCACTCACTGGACTCACCATACTGCATCGCCAGTGGTGCCAGTGCACTCTCTGGACTCACTGCACTGCATCCCCAGTGGTGCCAGTGCATTCACTGGACTCACTGTACTGCATCTCCAGTGGTGCCAGTGCACTCTCTGGGCTCACTGCAGTGCATCCCCAGTGGTGCCAGTGCACTCTCTGGACTCACTGCAGTGCATCCCCACTGGTGCCAGTGCACTCACTGGATTCACTGCACTACATTCCCAGTGGTGCTAGTGCACTCTCTGGACTCACTGCAGTGCATCCCCAGTGGTGCCAGTGCACTCTTTGGACTCACTGAAGTGCATTCTCAGTGGTTCCAGTGCACTCTCTGGACTCACTGCACTGCATCCCCAGTGGTGCCAGTGCGCTCTCTGGACTCACTGAAGTGCATTCTCAGTGGTGCCAGTGCACTCTCTGGACTCACTGCAGTGCATCCCCAGTGGTGCCAGTACACTCTCTGGACTCACTGCACTGCATCCCCAGTGGTGCTAGTGCACTCTGTGGACTCACTGCAGTGCATCCCCAGTGGTGCCACTGCACTCTCTGGACTCACTGCACTGCATCCCCAGTGGTGCCAGTGCACTCCCTGCACTCACTGCACTGCATCCCCAGTGGTGCCAGTGCACTCTCTGGACTCACTGAAGTGCATTCTCAGCGGTGCCAGTGCACTCTCTGGACTCACTGCAGTGCATCCCCAGTGGTGCCAGTGCGCTCTCTGGACTCACTGCAGTGCATCCCCAGTGGTGCCAGTGCACTCTCTGGACTCACTGCACTGCATCCCCAGTGGTACCAGTGCACTCTGTGGACTCACTGCAGTGCATCCCCAGTGGTGCCAGTGCACTCTCTGGACTCACTGCACTGCATCCCCAGTGGTGCCAATGCACTCTCTGGACTCACTGCACTGCATCCCCAGTGGTGCCAGTGCACTCTCTGGACTCACTGCACTGCATCCCAAGTGGTGCCAGTGCACTCTCTGGAGTCACTGCACTGCATCCCCAGTGGTGCCAGTGCACTCTCTCGAGTCACTGCACTACATCCCCAGTGGTGCCAGTGCACTCACTGGACTCACTGTACTGCATCATCAGTGGTGCCAGTGCACTCTCTGGACTCACTGCAGTGCATCCCCAGTGGTGGCAGTGCACTCTCTGGACTCACTGCACTGCATCCCCAGTGGTGCCAGTGCACTCACTGGACTCACTATACTGCATCACCAGTGGTGCCAGTGCACTCTCTGGACTCACTGCACTGCATCCCCAGTGTTGCCAGTGCATTCACTGGACTCACTGTACTGCATCTCCAGTGGTGCCAGTGCACTCTCTGGGCTCACTGCAGTGCATCCCCAGTGGTGCCAGTGCACTCTCTGCACTCACTGCAGTGCATCCCCACTGGTGCCAGTGCACTCACTGGATTCACTGCACTACATTCCCAGTGGTGCTAGTGCACTCTCTGGACTCACTGCAGTGCATCCCCAGTGGTGCCAGTGCACTCTTTGGACTCACTGAAGTGCATTCTCAGTGGTGCCAGTGCACTCTCTGGACTCACTGCACTGCATCCCCAGTGGTGCCAGTGCGCTCTCTGGACTCACTGAAGTGCATTCTCAGTGGTGCCAGTGCACTCTCTGGACTCACTGCAGTGCATCCCCAGTGGTGCCAGTACACTCTCTGGACTCACTGCACTGCATCCCCAGTGGTGCTAGTGCACTCTGTGGACTCACTGCAGTGCATCCCCAGTGGTGCCAGTGCACTCTCTGGACTCACTGAAGGGCATTCTCAGTGGTGCCAGTGCACTCTCTGGACTCACTGCAGTGCATCACCAGTGGTGCCAGTGCACTCTCTGGACTCACTGCACCGCATCCCCAGTGGTGCCAGTGCACTCTCTGGAGTAACTGCAGTGCATCACCAGTGGTGCCAGTGCACTCTCTGGACTCACTGTACTGCATCCCCAGTGGTGCCAGTGCACTCTCTGGACTCACTGCACTGCATCCCCAGTGGTGCCAGAGCACTCTCTGGACTCACTGCACTGCATCCCCAGTGCTGACTGTGCACTCTCTGGACTCACTGCACTGCATCCCCAGTGGTGCCAGTGCACTCTCTGGACTCACTGCACTGCATCCCCAGTGGTGCCAGTTCACTCCCTGCACTCACTGCACTGCATCCCCAGTGGTGCCAGTGCACTCACTGGACTCACTGCAGTGCATTCCCTCTGGTGCCAGTGCACTCTCTGGACTCACTGCACTGCATCCCCAGTGGTGCCAGTGCACTCTCTGGACTCACTGCAGTGCATCCCCAGTTTTGCCAGTGCACTCTCTGGACTCACTGCAGTGCATCCCCAGTGGTGCCAGTGCACTCTCTGGACTCACTGAAGTGCATCCCCAGTGGTGCCAGTGCGATCTCTGGACTCACTGCACTGCATTCCCAGTGGTGCCAGTGCACTCTCTGGACTCACTGCACTGCATCCCCAGTGGTGCCAGTGCACTCTCTGGAGCCACTGCAGTGCATCCCCAGTGTTGCCAGTGCACTCTCTGGACTCACTGCACTGCATCCCCAGTGGTGCCAGTGCACTCTGTGGACTCACTGCACTGCATCCCCAGTGGTGCCAGAGCACTCTCTGGACTCACTGCACTGCATCCCCAGTGTAGCCAGTGCACTCTCTGGATTCACTGCACTGCATCCCCAGTGGTGCCAGTGCACTCTCTGGACTCACTGCAGTGCATCCCCAGTGGAGCCCGTGCACTCTCTGGACTCACTGAAGTGCATCCCCAGTGGTGCCAGTGCACTCTCTGGACTGACTGCACTGCATCCCCAGTGGTGCCAGTGCACTCTGTGGACTCACTGCAGTGCATCCCCAGTGGTGCCAGTGCACTCTCTGGACTCACTGAAGTGCATTCTCAGTGGTGCCAGTGCACTCTCTGGACTCACTGCAGTGCATCCCCAGTGGTGCCACTACACTCACTGGACTGACTGCACTGCATCCCCAGTGGTGCTAGTGCACTCTCTGGACTCACTGCACTGCATCGCCAGTGGTGCAAGAGCACTCTCTGGACTCACTGCAGTGCATCCCCAGTGGTGCCAATGCACTCTCTGGACTCACTGTACTGCATCCCCAGTGGTGCCAGTGCACTCTGTGGACTCACTGCTGTGCATCCCCATTGGTGCCAGTGCACTCTCTGGACTCACTGCACTGCATCCCCAGTGGTGCCAGTGCACTCTCTGGACTCACTGCACTGCATCCCCAGTGGTGCAAGTGCACTCTCTGGACTCACTGCAGTGCATCCCAAGTGGTGCCAATGCACTCTCTGGACTCACTGCAGTGCATCCCCAGTGGTGCCAGTACACTCACTGGACTCACTGCACTGCATCCCCAGTGGTGCCAGTGCAGTCTCTGCACTCACTGAAGTGCATCCCCAGTGGTGCCAGTGAACTCTCTGGACTCACTGCAGTGCATCCCCAGTGGTGCCAGTGCACTCTCTGGACTCACTGCACTGCATCCCCAGTGGTGCCAGTGCACTCTCTGGACTCACTGCACTGCATCCCCAGTGGTGCCAGTGCACTCTCTGGACTCACTGCACTGCATCTCCAATGGTGCCAGTGCACTCTCTGGACTCACTGCACTGCATCCCCAGTGGTGCCAGTGCACTCTGTGGACTCACTGAAGTGCATCCCCATTGGTGCCAGTGCACTCTCTGGACTCACTGCACTGCATCCCCAGTGGTGCCAGTGCACTCTCTGGACTCACTGCAGTGCATCCCAAGTGGTGCCAATGCACTCTCTGGACTCACTGCAGTGCATCCCCAGTGGTGCCAGTACACTCACTGGACTCACTGCACTGCATCACCAGTGGTGCCAGTGCAGTCTCTGCACTCACTGCACTGCATCCCCAGTGGTGCCAGTGCACTCTCTGGACTCACTGCACTGCATCCCCAGTGGTGCCAGTGCACTCTCTGGACTCACTGCACTGCATCCCCAGTGGTGCCAGTGCACTCTCTGGACTCACTGCACTGCATCTCCAATGGTGCCAGTGCACTCTCTGGACTCACTGCACTGCATCCCCAGTGGTGCCACTGCACTCTCTGGACTCACTGCTGTGCATCCCCAGTGGTGCCAGTGCACTCTCTGGACTCACTGTACTGCATCCCCAGTGGTGCCAGTGCACTCTCTGGACTCACTGCACTGCATCCCCAGTGGTGCCAGTGCACTCTCTGGACTCACTGCTGTGCATCCCCAGTGGTGCCAGTGCACTCTCTGGACTCACTGTACTGCATCCCCAGTGGTGCCAGTGCACTCTCTGGACTCACTGCACTGCATCCCCAGTGGTGCCAGTGCACTCTGTGGACTCACTGCTGTGCATCCCCAGTGGTGCCAGTGCACTCTCTGGACTCACTGCACTGCATCTCCAATGGTGCCAGTGCACTCTCTGGACTCACTGCACTGCATCCCCAGTGGTGCCACTGCACTCTCTGGACTCACTGCTGTGCATCCCCAGTGGTGCCAGTGCACTCTCTGGACTCACTGTACTGCATCCCCAGTGGTGCCAGTGCACTCTCTGGACTCACTGCACTGCATCCCCAGTGGTGCCAGTGCACTCTCTGGACTCACTGCTGTGCATCCCCAGTGGTGCCAGTGCACTCTCTGGACTCACTGTACTGCATCCCCAGTGGTGCCAGTGCACTCTCTGGACTCACTGCACTACATCCCCAGTGGTGCCAGTGCACTCTGTGGACTCACTGCTGTGCATCCCCAGTGGTGCAAGTGCACTCTCTGGACTCACTGCACTGCATCCCCAGTGGTGCCAGTGCACTCTCTGGACTCACTGCACTGCATCCCCAGTGGTGCCAGTGCACTCTCTGGACTCACTGCACTGCAACCCCAGTGGTGCCAGTGCACTCTCTGGACTCACTGCACTGCATCTCCAATGGTGCCAGTGCACTCTCTGGACTCACTGCACTGCATCCCCAGTGGTGCCAATGCACTCTCTGGACTCACTGCTGTGCATTCCCAGTGGTGCCAGTGCACTCTCTGGACTCACTGTACTGCATCCCCAGTGGTGCCTGTGCACTCTCTGGACTCACTGCACTGCATCCCCAGTGGTGTCAGTGCACTCTCTGGACTCACTGCACTGCATCCCCAGTGGTGCCTGTGCACTCTCTGGACTCACTGCACTGCATCCCCAGTGGTGTCAGTGCACTCTCTGGACTCACTGCACTGCATCCCCAGTGGTGCAAGTGCACTCTCTGGACTCACTGCAGTGCATCCCAAGTGGTGCCAGTGCACTCTCTGGACTCACTGCACTGCATCCCCAGTGGTGCCAATGCACTCTCTGGACTCACTGCTGTGCATCCCCAGTGGTGCCAGTGCAGTCTCTGCACTCACTGAAGTGCATCTCCAGTGGTGCCAGTGAACTCTCTGGACTCACTGCAGTGCATCCCCACTGGTGCCAGTGCACTCTCTGGACTCACTGCACTGCATCCCCAGTGGTGCCAGTGCACTCTCTGGACTCACTGCACTGCATCTCCAATGGTGCCAGTGCACTCTCTGGACTCACTGCACTGCATCCCCAGTGGTGCCAGTGCACTCTGTGGACTCACTGAAGTGCATCCCCAGTGGTGCCAGTGCACTCTCTGGACTCACTGCACTGCATCCCCAGTGGTGCCAGTGCACTCTCTGGACTCACTGCAGTGCATCCCAAGTGGTGCCAATGCACTCTCTGGACTCACTGCAGTGCATCCCGAGTGGTGCCAGTACACTCACTGGACTCACTGCACTGCATCACCAGTGGTGCCAGTGCAGTCTCTGCTCTCACTGAAGTGCATCCCCAGTGGTGCCAGTGCACTCTCTGGACTCACTGCACTGCATCCCCAGTGGTGCCAGTGCACTCTCTGGACTCACTGCTGTGCATCCCCAGTGGTGCCAGTGCACTCTCTGGACTCACTGCACTGCATCTCCAATGGTGCCAGTGCACTCTCTGGACTCACTGCACTGCATCCCCAGTGGTGCCACTGCACTCTCTGGACTCACTGCTGTGCATCCCCAGTGGTGCCAGTGCACTCTCTGGACTCACTGTACTGCATCCCCAGTGGTGCCAGTGCACTCTCTGGACTCACTGCACTGCATCCCCAGTGGTGCCAGTGCACTCTCTGGACTCACTGCACTGCATCCCCAGTGGTGCCAGTGCACTCTGTGGACTCACTGCTGTGCATCCCCAGTGGTGCAAGTGCACTCTCTGGACTCACTGCACTGCATCCCCAGTGGTGCCAGTGCACTCTCTGGACTCACTGCACTGCATCCCCAGTGGTGCCAGTGCACTCTCTGGACTCACTGCACTGCATCCCCAGTGGTGCCAGTGCACTCTCTGGACTCACTGCACTGCATCTCCAATGGTGCCAGTGCACTCTCTGGACTCACTGCACTGCATCCCCAGTGGTGCCAATGCACTCTCTGGACTCACTGCTGTGCATTCCCAGTGGTGCCAGTGCACTCTCTGGACTCACTGTACTGCATCCCCAGTGGTGCCTGTGCACTCTCTGGACTCACTGCACTGCATCCCCAGTGGTGTCAGTGCACTCTCTGGACTCACTGCACTGCATCCCCAGTGGTGCCTGTGCACTCTCTGGACTCACTGCACTGCATCCCCAGTGGTGTCAGTGCACTCTCTGGACTCACTGCACTGCATCCCCAGTGGTGCAAGTGCACTCTCTGGACTCACTGCAGTGCATCCCAAGTGGTGCCAGTGCACTCTCTGGACTCACTGCACTGCATCCCCAGTGGTGCCAATGCATTCTCTGGACTCACTGCTGTGCATCCCCAGTGGTGCCAGTGCAGTCTCTGCACTCACTGAAGTGCATCTCCAGTGGTGCCAGTGAACTCTCTGGACTCACTGCACTGCATCCCCAGTGGTGCCAGTGCACTCTCTGGACTCACTGCACTGCATCCCCAGTGGTGCCAGTGCACTCTCTGGACTCACTGCACTGCATCCCCAGTGGTGCCAGTGCACTCTCTGGACTCACTGCACTGCATCTCCAATGGTGCCAGTGCACTCTCTGGACTCACTGCACTGCATCCCCAGTGGTGCCAATGCACTCTCTGGACTCACTACTGTGCATCCCCAGTGGTGCCAGTGCACTCTCTGGACTCACTGTACTGCATCCCCAGTGGTGCCAGTGCACTCTCTGGACTCACTGCACTGCATCCCCAGTGGTGCCAGTGCACTCTGTGGACTCACTGCTGTGCATCCCCATTGGTGCCAGTGCACTCTCTGGACTCACTGCACTGCATCTCCAATGGTGCCAGTGCACTCTCTGGACTCACTGCACTGCATCCCCAGTGGTACCAATGCACTCTCTGGACTCACTGCTGTGCATCCCCAGTGGTGCCAGTGCACTCTCTGGACTCACTGCACTGCATCCCCAGTGGTGCCAGTGCACTCTCTGGACTCACTGCACTGCATCCCCAGTGGTGCAAGTGCACTCTCTGGACTCACTGCAGTGCATCCCAAGTGGTGCCAATGCAATCTCTGGACTCACTGCAGTGCATCCCCAGTGGTGCCAGTACACTCACTGGACTCACTGCACTGCATCCCCAGTGGTGCCAGTGCAGTCTCTGCACTCACTGAAGTGCATCTCCAGTGGTGCCAGTGAACTCTCTGGTTTCACTGCAGTGCATCCCCAGTGGTGCCAGTGCACTCTCTGGACTCACTGCACTGCATCCCCAGTGGTGCCAGTGCACTCTCTGGACTCACTGCACTGCATCCCCAGTGGTGCCAGTGCACTCTCTGGACTCACTGCACTGCATCTCCAATGGTGCCAGTGCACTCTCTGGACTCACTGCACTGCATCCCCAGTGGTGCCAATGCACTCTCTGGACTCACTGCTGTGCATCCCCATTGGTGCCAGTGCACTCTCTGGACTCACTGTACTGCATCCCCAGTGGTGCCAGTGCACTCTCTGGACTCACTGCACTGCATCTCCAATGGTGCCAGTGCACTCTCTGGACTCACTGTACTGCATCCCCAGTGGTGCCAGAGCACTCTCTGGACTCACTGCACTGCACCCCCAGTGGTGCCAGTGCACTCTCTGGACTCACTGCACTGCATCCCCAGTGGTGCCAATGCACTCTCTGGACTCACTGCACTGCATCCCCAGTGGTGCCAGTGCACTCTCTGGACTCACTGCACTGCATCCCCAGTGGTGCCTGTGCACTCTCTGGAGTAACTGCAGTGCATCCCCAGAGGTGCCAAAGCACTCTCTGGACTCCCGGCACCGCATCCCCAGTGGTGTCAGTGCACTCTCTGGGCTCACTGCAGTGCATCCCCAGTGGTGCCAGTGCACTCTCTGGACTCACTGCACTGCATCCCCAGTGGTGCCAGTGCACTCTCTGGACTCACTGCAGTGCATTCTCAGTGGTGCCAGTGCACTCTCTGGACTCACTGCAGTGCATCCCCGTGGTGCTAGTGCACTCTGGACTCACTGAAGTGCATCCACAGTGGTGCCAGTGCACTCTCTGGACTCACTGCACTGCATCCCCAGTGGTGCCAGTGCACTCTCTGGACTCACTGTACTGCATCCCCAGTGGTGCCAATGCACTCTCTGGACTCACCGCACTGCACCCTGATGGTGCCAGTGCACTCTCTGGACTCACTGCACCGCATCCCCAGTGGTGCCAGTGCACTCTCTAGAGTCACTGCGCTGCATCCCCAGTGGTGCCAGTGCACTCTCTGGACTAACTGTACTGCATCCCCAGTGGTGCCAAAGCACTCTCTGGACTCCGGCCACCGCATCCCCAGTGGTTCCAGTGCACTCTCTGGACTCACTGCAGTGCATCCCCAGTGGTGCCAGTGCACTCTCTGGACTCACTGCAGTGCATCCCCAGTGGTGCCAGTGCACTCTCTGGACTCATTGAAGTGCATTCTCAGTGGTGCCAGTGTACTCTCTGGACTCACTGCACTGCATCCCTAGTGGTGCCACTGCACTCTCTGGACTCACTGCACCGCATCCCCAGTGGTGCCAGTGCACTCTCTAGAGTGACTGCAGTGCATCCCCAGTGGTGCCAGTGCACTCTCTGGACTCGCGTCAATGCATCCCCAGTGGTGCTAATGCACTCTCTGGACTCACTGCACTGCATCCCGAGTGGTGCCAGTGCACTCTCTGGACTCACTGCAGTGCATCCCCAGTGGTGCCAGTGCACTCTCTGGACTCACTGCAGTGCATCCCTAGTGGTGCCAGTGCACTCTCTGGATTCACTGCACTCCATCCCCAGTGCTGCCAGTGCTCTCTCTGGACTCACTGCACTGCATACACAGTGGTGCCAGTGCACTCTCTACACTCACTGAACTGCATCTCCAGTGGTGCCAGTGAACTCTCTGGACTCACTGCACTGCTTCCCGGTGGTGCCAGTGCACTCTCTGGACTCACTGCACTGCATCCCTAGTGGTGCCAGTGCACTCTCTGCAGACACTGCAGTGCATCCCCAAAGGTGACAGTGCACTCTCTGGACTCACTGCACTGCATCCCCAGTGGTGCCAGTGCACTCTCTGGACTCACTGCAGTGCATCCCTGTGGTGCCAGTGCACTCTCTGGACTCACTGCACTGCATCCCCAGTGGTACCAGTGCACTCTCTGGACTCACTGCAGTGCATCCCCAGTGGTGCCAGTGCACTCTCTGGACTCACTGCACTGCATCCCCAGTGGTGCCAATGCACTCTCTGGAGTCACTGCAGTGCATCCCCAGTGGTGCCAGTGCACTCTCTGGACTCACTGAAGTGCGTCCCCAGTGGTGCCAGTGCACTCTCTGGAGTCACTGCACTGCATCCCCAGTGGTGCTAGTGCACTCTGTGGACTCACTGCAGTGCATCCCCAGTGGTGCCAGTGCACTCTCTGGACTCACTGAAGGGCATTCTCAGTGGTGCCAGTGCACTCTCTGGACTCACTGCAGTGCATCCCCAGTGGTGCCAGTACACTCTCTGGACTGACTGCACTGCATCCCCAGTGGTGCCAGTGCACTCTCTGGACTCACCGCACCGCATCCCCAGTGGTGCCAGTGCACTCTCAGGAGTAACTGCAGTGCATCACCAGTGGTGCCAGTGCACTCTCTGGACTCACTGCACTGCATCCCCAGTGGTGCCAGTGCACTCTCTGGACTCACTGCAGTGCATCCCCAGTGGTGCCAGAGCACTCTCTGGACTCACTGCAGTGCATCCCCAGTGGTGCCAGTGCACTCTCTGGACTCACTGCACTGCATCCCCAGTGGTGCCAGTGCACTCTCTGGACTCCCGGCACCGCAACACCAGTGGTGCCAGTGCACTCTCTGGGCTCACTGCAGTGCATCCGCAGTGGTGCCAGTGCACTCTCTTGACTCACTGCACTGCATCACCAGTGGTGCCAGTGCACTCACTGGATTCACTGCACTGCATCCCCAGTGGTGCTAGTGCACTCTCTGGACTCACTGCAGTGCATCCCCAGTGGTACCAGTGCACTCTCTGGACTCACTGAAGTGCATTCTCAGTGGTGCCAGTGCACTCTGTGGACTCACTGCAGTGCATCCCCAGTGGTGC
>NW_027663516.1:0-1000 GCF_964034855.1 Anser brachyrhynchus | reverse complement strand
CGACAACCTATAGCCCCCCCGCATCACATAGCCCCCTGACAACCTATAGCCCCCCCGCATCCTACAGCACCCCTGCCTCCTACAGCCCCGCCGCCTCCTACAGCCCCTCGCCCCCCTATAGCGCCCTGACCCCCTATAGCACCTCAACGCCCTACGGCACCCCGCCGCCCCACAGCCCCCCGGCCCCCTGCGGCCCCCAACCCCCCTATGGCCCCCAACCTCCCCACGGCACCCCCGCACCCTACAGCCCCCCAGCCCCCAGCCCCGCACCCTACAGCCCCCCGGCGCCCTATAGCCCCCTGGCGCCCTATAGCCCCCCGACGCCCTATAGCGCCCCAATACCCTATAGTCCCCCGGCCCCCTATGGCCCCCCGGCCCCCTGCGGCCCCCCCCTGTGCCGCCGCGCCAGCCTGGCCCCCCCCTGCCCGTGCCGCCTGGGCAGCCTGGAGCGGCGGGGGGGGCCAGGGGGGGTACGAGGTGCCGCGGGGGGGCGAGGCGGGGGCGGAGAAGCGGCGGGCGCAGCGCTCCCTGTCCGAGGGGGGGGCCCCGCCGCCCCCCCCGCCCCCCTGCCCCGGCTGCCCCCGCTGCGGCCGCCCCCCGCCCCCCCCCGGCCGCGCTGCCCCCCCGGCCCGGCCCCCCCGGGCTGGAGGCTCTGGAGGGCTTCGGGGTCCCCGGGGAGGAGCCGCCCCCGCCCGGAGGTGAGTGGGGGGGGATGGGGGGGGGGGATACTGGGGAGCTACTGGGGGGGGTACTGGGGATCTACTGAGGGGCTATGGGGGGCTAATGGGAGTTACTGGGGGGCTATGGGAACTAATGGGGCTTACTGGGGGTACTGGGGGGGCTACTGGGCGCCAATGGGGGTTACTGGGGGACCAAGAGGGGGGTCGGGGGGGGAGCTACCGGGAGCTACTGGGGGATTAATGCGGGGGTACTGGGGAGTTACTGGGGGCTGTGCCGTGCCCTGACCCCCCCCCCCCCGCGCCCACAGAGCGCCGAAGCC
>NW_027663517.1:0-46982 GCF_964034855.1 Anser brachyrhynchus | reverse complement strand
CTGGACTCACTGCACTGCATCTCCAGTGGTGCCAGTTCACTCTCTGGACTCACTGAACTGCATCCCCAGTGGTGCCAGTGCACTCTCTGTAGTCACTGCGCTGCATCCCCAGTGGTGCCAGTGCACTCTCTGGACTCACTGTGCTGCATCCTCAGTGCTGCCAGTGCACTCTCTGGACTCACTGCAGTGTATCCCCTGTGGTGCCAGTGCACTCTGTGCTCTCAATGCACTGCATCCCAGTGGTGCCAGTGCACTCTCTGGACTCACTGCAGTGCAGCCCCTTAGGTGCCAGTGCACTCTCTGGACTCACTGCAGTGAATCCCCGGTTGTGCCAGTTCACTCTCTGGACTCACTGAACTGAATCCCCAGTGGTGCCAGTGCACTCTCTGGACTCACTGTACTGCATCCCCAGTGGTGCCTGTGAAGTCTCTGGACTCACTGCAGTCCATCCCCAGTGGTGCCAGTGCACTCTCTGGACTCACTGCAGTGCATCCCCAGTGGTGCCACTGCACTCTCTGGACTCACTGCACTGCATCACCAGTGGTGCCAGTGCACTCTCTGGAGTCAATGCAGTGCATCCCCAGTGGTGCCAGTGCACTTTCTGGAGTCACTGCAGTGCATCCCCTGTTGTGCTAGTGCACTCTCTGCATTCACTGCACTGCATCCCCAGTGGTGCCACTGCACTCTGTGGACTCACTGCAGTGCATCCCGAGTGGTGCCAGTGCACTCTCTGGACTCACTGCACTGCATCCCCAGTGGTGCCAGTGCACTCTCTGGACTAACTGCAGTTCATCCCCAGTGGTGCCAGTCCACTCTCTGGACTCACTGCAGTGCATCCCCAGTGGTGCCAGTGCACTTTCTGGAGTCACTGCAGTGCATCCCCTGTTGTGCTAGTGCACTCTCTGCATTCACTGCACTGCATCCCCAGAAGTGCCAGTGCACTCTCTGGACTCACTGCAGTGCATCCCTTGTGGTGCCATTGCACTCTCAGGACTCACTGCACTGCATCCCCAGTGGTGCCAGTGCACTCTCTGGACTCACTGTGCTGCATCCCTATTGGAGCCAGTGCACTCTCTGGACTCACTGCACTGCATCCCCAGTGGTGCCACTGCACTCTCTGGACTCACTGCACTGCATCACCAGAGGTGCCAGTGCACTCTCTGGAGTCAATGCAGTGCATCCCCAGTGGTGCCAGTGCACTTTCTGGAGTCACTGCAGTGCATCCCCTGTTGTGCTAGTGCACTCTCTGCATTCACTGCACTGCATCCCCAGTGGTGCCACTGCACTCTGTGGACTCACTGCAGTGCATCCCGAGTGGTGCCAGTGCACTCTCTGGACTCACTGCACTGCATCCCCAGTGGTGCCAGTGCACTCTCTGGACTAACTGCAGTTCATCCCCAGTGGTGCCTGTCCACTCTCTGGACTCACTGCAGTGCATCCCCAGTGGTGCCAGTGCACTTTCTGGAGTCACTGCAGTGCATCCCCTGTTGTGCTAGTGCACTCTCTGCATTCACTGCACTGCATCCCCAGAAGTGCCAGTGCACTCTCTGGACTCACTGCAGTGCATCCCTTGTGGTGCCATTGCACTCTCAGGACTCACTGCACTGCATCCCCAGTGGTGCCAGTGCACTCTCTGGACTCACTGTGCTGCATCCCTATTGGAGCCAGTGCACTCTCTGGACTCACTGCATTGCATCCCCAGTGGTGCCAGTGCACTGTCTGGACTCACTGCAGTGCATCCCCACTGGTGCCAGTGCACTCTCTGGACTCACTGCAGTGCATCCCCAGTGCTGACAGTGCACTCTCTGGACTCAGTGCACTGCATCCCCAGTGGTGCCAGTGCACTCTCTGGACTCACTGCAGTGCATCCCCAGTGGTGCCAGTGCACTCTCTGGACTCACTGCACTGCATCCCCAGTGGTGCCAGTGCACTCTCTGAGCTCACTGCACTGCATCCCCAGTGGTGCCAGTGCACTCTCTGGACTCACTGCACTGCATCACCAGTGGTGCCAGTGCACTCTCTGGACTCACTGCACTGCATCCCCAGTGGTGCCAGTGCACTCTCTGGACTCACTGCAGTGCATCCCCAGTGGTGGCAGTGCACTCTCTGGAGTCACTGCGCTGCGTCCCCAGTGGTGCCAGTGCACTCTCTGGACTCACTGTGCTGCATCCCTAGTGGTGCCAGTGCACTCTGTGGACTCACTGCACTGCATCCCCAGTGGTGCCAGTGCACTCTCTGAGCTCACTGCACTGCATCCCCAGTAGTGCCAGTGCACTCTCTGGACTCACTGCACTGCATCCCCATTGGTGCCAGTGCACTCTCTGGACTCACAGCAGTGCATCCCCAATGGTGCCAGTGCAATTACTGGACTCACAGCAGTGCAGATCAGTGGTGCCAGAGCACTCTCTGGACTCACTGCACTGCATTCCCAGTGGTGCCAGTGCACTCTGTGGATTCACTGCACTCCATCCCCAGTGGTGCCACTGCACTCTCTGGACTCACTGCAGTGTATCCCCATTGGAGCCGGTGCACTCTCTGGACTCACTAAACTGCATCACCAGTGGTGCCAGAGAACTCTCTGGACTCACTGCACTGCATCCCCAGTGGTGCCAGTGCACTCTCTGGACTCACCCGGGTGCATCCCCAGTGGTGCCAGTGCACTCTCTGGACTCACTGCAGTGCATCCCCTGTGATGCCAGTACACTCTCTGGACTCACTGCAGTGCATCCCCAGTGGTGCCAGTGCACGCTCTGGACTCACTGCACTGCATTCCCACTGGTGCCAGTGCACTCTCTGGACTCACTACACTGCATCCCCATTGGTGCCAGTGCACTCTCTGGACTCACTGCAGTGCATCCCCAGTGGTGCCAGTGCACTCTCTGGACTCACTGCACTGCATCACTATTGGTGCCAGGGCACTCTCCGGACTCACTGCAGTGCATCCGCAGTGGTGCCAGTGCACTCTTTCGAGTCACTGCACTGCATCCCCATTAGTGCCAGTGCATTCTCTGGACTCACTGCAGTGCATCCCCACTGGTGCCAGTGTACTCTCTGGACTCACTGCACTGAATCACCAGTGGTGCCAGTGCACTCTCTGGACTCACTGCACTGCATCACCAGTGGAGCCAGTGCACTCTCTAGACTCACTGCAGTGCATCTCCAGTGGTGCCAGTGCACTCTCTGGACTCACTGCAGTGCATCCACAGTGGTGCCAGTGCACTCTCTGCACTCACTGCAGTGCATCACCAGTGGTGCCAGTGCACTCTCTGGACTCACTGCACTGCATCCCCAGTGGTGCCAGTGCACTCTCTGGACTCACTGCAGTGCATCCCCACTGCTGCCAGTGCACTCTCTGGACTCACTGCAGTGCATCCCCAGTGGTGCCAGTGTAGTCTCTGGACTCACTGCAGTGCATCCGCAGTGGTGCCAGTGCACTCTTTCAAGTCACTGCACTGCATCCCCATTAGTGCCAGTGCAGTCTCTGGACTCACTGCAGTACATCCCCAGTGGTGCCAGTGCACTCTCTGGACTCACTGCAGTGCATCTCCAGTGGTGCCAGTGCACTCTCTGCACTCACTGCACTGCATCCCCAGTGGTGCCAGTGTACTCTCTGGACTCACTGCACTGCATCTCCAGTGGTGCCAGTGCACTCTCTGGACTCACTGCAGAGCATCCCCAGTGGTGCCAGTGCACTTTCTGGAGTCACTGCAGTGCATCCCCTGCTGTGCTAGTGCACTCTCTGCATTCACTGCACTGCATCCCCAGAAGTGCCAGTGCACTCTCTGGACTCACTGCACTGCATCCCCACTGGTGCCAGTGCACTCTCTGGACTCACTGCATTGCATCCCCAGTGGTGCCAGTGCACTCTCTGGACTCACTGCACTGCATCCCCAGTGGAGCCAGTGCACTCTCTGGACTCACTGCAGTGCATCCCCAGTGGTGCCAGTGCACTCTCTGGACTCACTGCACTGCATCCCCAGTGGTGCCAGTGCACTCTCTGGACTCACTGCAGTGCATCACCGATGGTGCCAGTGCACTCTCTGGACTCACTGCACTGCATCCCCAGTGGTGCCAGTGCACTCTCTGGACTCACTGCAGTGCATCCCCAGTGGTGCCAGTGCACTCTGTGGACTCACTGCACTGCATCCCCAGTGGTGCCAGTGCACGCTCTGGACCCACTGCAGTGCATCCCCACTGGTGCCAGTGCACTCTCTGAACTCACTGCAGTGCATCCCCCGTGGTGCCAGTGCACTCTCTGTAGTTACTGTGCTGCGTCCCCAGTGGTGACTGTTCACTCTCTGGACTCACTGTGCTGCATCCCCAGTGGTGCCAGTGCACTCTCTGGACTCACTGCAGTGTACCCCCTGTAGTGCCAGTGCACTCTGTGGACTCACTGCACTTCATCCCAGTGGTGCCACTGCACTCTCTGGACTCACTGCACTGCATCCCCAGTGGTGCCAGTGCACTCTCTGGACTCACTGCACTGCATCCCCAGTGGTGTCAGTGCACTCTCTGGACTCACTGCAGTGCAGCCCCTGAGGTGCCAGTGCACTCTCTGTACTCACTGCAGTGCATTCCCAGTGGTGTCAGTGCACTATCTGGACTCACTGCAGTGAATCCCCGGTGGTGCCAGTGCACTCTCTGGACTCACTGCACTGCATCCCCAGTGGTGCCAGTGCAATCTCTGGACTCACTGCACTGCATCCCCAGTGGTGCCAGTGCACTCTCTGGACTCACTGCGCTGCGTCCCCAGTGGTGACAGTTCACTCTCTGGACTTACTGTGCTGCATCCCCAGTGGTGCCAGTGCACTCTCTGGACTCACTGCAGTGCAACCCCAGTGGTGCCAGACTACTCTCTGGACTCACTGCACTGTAACCCCTGTGGTGCCATTGCAATCTCGGGACTCACAGCAGTGCAGCTCCAGTTGGTGCCAGTGCACTCTCTGGACTCACTGCACTGCATCCCCAGTGGTGCCAGTGCACTCTCTGGACTCACTGCATTGCATCACCTGTGGTGCCATTGCACTCTCAGGACTCACTGCACTGCATCCCCAGTGGTGCCAGTGCACTCTCTGGACTCACTGCACTGCATCCCCATTGGAGCCAGTGCACTCTCTGGACTCACTGCACTGCATCCCCAGTGGTGCCAGTGCAATCTCTGGTCTCACTGCACTGCATCCCCACTGGTGCCAGTGCACTCTTTGAACTCACTGCAGTGCATCCCCAGTGCTGAGAGTGCACTCTCTGGAAACAGTGCACTGCATCCCCAGTGGTGCCAGTGCACTCTCTGGACTCACTGCACTGCATCACCAGTGGTGACAGTTCACTTTCTGGACTCACTGCACTGCATCCCCAGTGGTGCCAGTGCACTCTCTGGACTCACTGCACTGCATCAACAGTGGTGCCAGTGCACTCTCTGGACTCACTGCACTGCATCCCCAGTGGTGCCAGTGCACTCTCTGGACTCACTGCAGTGCATCCCCTGTGGTGCCATTGCACTCTCAGGACTCACTGCACTGCATCCCCAGTGGTGCCAGTGCACTCTCTGGACTCACAGCACTGCATCCCCAGTGGTGCCAGTGTACTCTCTGGACTCACTGCACTGCATCACCATTGGTGCCAGTGCACTCTCTGGACTCACTGCACTGCATCCCCAGTGGTGCCAGTGCACTCTCTGGACTCACAGCACTGCGTCCCCATTGGTGCCAGTGCACTCTCTGGACTCACTGCACTAAAACACCTGTGGTGCCAGTGCAGTCTCTGATCTCACTGCACTGCATCCCCAGTGGTGCCAGTGCACTCTCTGGACTCACTGTAGTGCATCCCCAGTGCTGAGAATGCACTCTCCGGACTCACTGCAGTGCATCCGCAGTGGTGCCAGTGCACTCTTTCGAGTCACTGCACTGCATCCCCATTAGTGCCAGTGCAGTCTCTGGACTCACTGCACTGCATCCCCAGTGGTGCCAGTGCACTCTCTGGACTCACTGCACTGCATCAACAGTGGTGCCAGTGCACTCTCTGGACTCACTGCACTGCATCCCCAGTGGTGCCAGTGCACTCTCTGGACTCACTGCACTGCATCCCCAGTGGTGCCAGTGCACTCTCTGGACTCACTGCTCTGCATCCCCATTTGTGCCAGTGCACTCTCTGGACTCACTGCACTGCAGCCCCAGTGGTGCCAGTTCACTCTCTGGACTCACTGCAGAGCATCTCCACTGGTGCCAGTGCACTTTCTGGACTCACTGCAGTGCATCCCCAGTGGTGCCAGTGCACTCTCTGGACTCACTGCAGTGCATCCCCAGTGGTGCCAGTGCACTCTCTGGACTCACTGCACTGCATCCCCACTCGTGCCAGTGCACTCTCTGGACTCACTGCATTGCATCCCCAGTGGTGCCAGTGCACTCTCTGGACTCACTGCACTGCATCCCCAGTGGAGCCAGTGCACTCTCTGGACTCACTGCAGTGCATCTCCATTGGTGCCAGTGCACTCTCTGGACTCACTGCACTGCATCCCCAGTGGTGCCAGTGCACTCTCTGGACTCACAGCACTGCGTCCCCATTGGTGCCAGTGCACTCTCTGGACTCACTGCACTAAAACACCTGTGGTGCCAGTGCAGTCTCTGATCTCACTGCACTGCATCCCCAGTGGTGTCAGTGCACTCTCTGGACTCACTGTAGTGCATCCCCAGTGCTGAGAATGCACTCTCCGGACTCACTGCAGTGCATCCGCAGTGGTGCCAGTGCACTCTTTCGAGTCACTGCACTGCATCCCCATTAGTGCCAGTGCAGTCTCTGGACTCACTGCACTGCATCCCCAGTGGTGCCAGTGCACTCTCTGGACTCACTGCACTGCATCCCCAGTGGTGCCAGTGCACTCTCTGGACTCACTGCTCTGCATCCCCATTTGTGCCAGTGCACTCTCTGGACTCACTGCACTGCAGCCCCAGTGGTGCCAGTTCACTCTCTGGACTCACTGCAGAGCATCTCCAGTGGTGCCAGTGCACTTTCTGGACTCACTGCAGTGCATCCCCAGTGGTACCAGTGCACTCTCTGGACTCACAGCAGTGCATCCCCAGTGGTGCCAGTGCACTCTCTGGACTCACTGCACTGCATCCCCACTCGTGCCAGTGCACTCTCTGGACTCACTGCATTACATCCCCAGTGGTGCCAGTGCACTCTCTGGACTCACTGCACTGCATCCCCAGTGGAGCCAGTGCACTCTCTGGACTCACTGCAGTGCATCTCCATTGGTGCCAGTGCACTCTCTGGACTCACTGCACTGCATCCCCAGTGGTGCCAGTGCACTCTCTGGACTCACGGCAGTGCATCCCCAGTGGTGCCAGTGCACTCTCTGGACTCACTGCACTGCATCCCCAGTGGTGCCAGTGCACTGTCTGGACTCACTGCACTGCATCCCCAGTGGTGCCAGTGCACTCTCTGGACTCACTGCACTGCATCCCCAGTGGTGCCAGTGCACGCTCTGGACCCACTGCACTGCATCCCCACTGGTGCCAGTGCACTCTCTGGACTCACTGAAGTGCATCCCCCGTGGTGCCAGTGCACGCTCTGTAGTCACTGTGCTGCGTCCCCAGTGGTGACAGTTCACTCTCTGGACTCACTGTGCTGCATCCCCAGTGGTGCCAGTGCACTCTCTGGATCCACTGCAGTGCATCTCCAGTGGTGCCAGTGCACTCTCTGGACTCACTGCACTGCATCCCCGGAGGTGCCAGTGCACTCTCTGGACTCACTGCACTGCATCCCCGGAGGTGCCAGTGCACTCTCTGGACTCACTGCAGTGCATCCCCAGTGGTACCAGTGCACTCTCTGGACTCACTGCAGTGCATCCCCAGTGGTGCCAGTGCACTCTCTGGACTCACTGCACTGCATCCCCACTCGTGCCAGTGCACTCTCTGGACTCACTGCATTACATCCCCAGTGGTGCCAGTGCACTCTCTGGACTCACTGCACTGCATCCCCAGTGGAGCCAGTGCACTCTCTGGACTCACTGCAGTGCATCTCCATTGGTGCCAGTGCACTCTCTGGACTCACTGCACTGCATCCCCAGTGGTGCCAGTGCACTCTCTGGACTCACGGCAGTGCATCCCCAGTGGTGCCAGTGCACTCTCTGGACTCACTGCACTGCATCCCCAGTGGTGCCAGTGCACTGTCTGGACTCACTGCACTGCATCCCCAGTGGTGCCAGTGCACTCTCTGGACTCACTGCACTGCATCCCCAGTGGTGCCAGTGCACGCTCTGGACCCACTGCACTGCATCCCCACTGGTGCCAGTGCACTCTCTGGACTCACTGAAGTGCATCCCCCGTGGTGCCAGTGCACGCTCTGTAGTCACTGTGCTGCGTCCCCAGTGGTGACAGTTCACTCTCTGGACTCACTGTGCTGCATCCCCAGTGGTGCCAGTGCACTCTCTGGATCCACTGCAGTGCATCTCCAGTGGTGCCAGTGCACTCTCTGGACTCACTGCACTGCATCCCCGGAGGTGCCAGTGCACTCTCTGGACTCACTGCACTGCATCCCCGGAGGTGCCAGTGCACTCTCTGGACTCACTGCAGTGCATCCCCAGTGGTGCCAGTGCACTCTCTGGACTCACTGAAGTGCATCACCTGTGGTGCCAGTGCACTCTCAGGACTCACTGCACTGCATCCCCACTGGTGCCAGTGCACTCTCTGGACTCAGTGCAGTGCATCCCCAGTGGTGCCAGTGCACTCTCTGGACTCACTGCACTGCATCACCAGTGGTGCCAGTGCACTCGCTGGAGTCACTGCACTGCATCCCCAGTGGTGCCAGTGTACTCTCTGGACTCACTGCACTGCATCCCCAGTGGTGCCACTGCACTCTGTGGACTCACTGCAGTGCAGCCCGTGAGGTGCCAGTGCACTCTCTGCACTCACTGCAGTGCATCCCCAGTGGTGCCAGTGCACTCTCTGGAGTCACTGCACTGCATCCCCAGTGGTGCCTGTGCAGTCTCTGGACTCACTACAGTTCATCCCCAGTGGAGCCAGTGCACTCTCTGGACTCACTGCACTCCATCCCCACTGGTGCCAGTGCACTCTCTGGACTCACTGCACTGCATCCCCACTGGTGCCAGTCCACTCTCTGGACTCACTGCACTGCATCCCCAGTGGTGCCAGTGCACTCTCTGCACTCATGCACTGCATACCCAGTCGTGCCAGTGTATTCTTTGGACTCACTGCACTGCATGAACAGTGGTGCCAGTGCACTCTCTGGACTCACTGCACTGCATCCCCAGTGGTGCCAGTGTAGTGTCTGGACTCACTGTAGTGCATCCCCAGTGGTGCCAGTGCAATCTCAGGACTCACTGCAGTGCAGCTCCAGTTGGTGCCAGTGCAGTCTCTGGACTCACTGCACTGCATCCCCAGTGGTGCCAGTGCACTCTCTGGACTCACTGCACTGCATCACCAGTGGTGCCAGTGCACTCGCTGGAGTCACTGCACTGCATCCCCAGTGGTGCCAGTGTACTCTCTGGACTCACTGCACTGCATCCCCAGTGGTGCCACTGCACTCTGTGGACTCACTGCAGTGCAGCCCGTGAGGTGCCAGTGCACTCTCTGCACTCACTGCAGTGCATCCCCAGTGGTGCCAGTGCACTCTCTGGAGTCACTGCACTGCATCCCCAGTGGTGCCTGTGCAGTCTCTGGACTCACTACAGTTCATCCCCAGTGGAGCCAGTGCACTCTCTGGACTCACTGCACTCCATCCCCACTGGTGCCAGTGCACTCTCTGGACTCACTGCACTGCATCCCCACTGGTGCCAGTCCACTCTCTGGACTCACTGCACTGCATCCCCAGTGGTGCCAGTGCACTCTCTGCACTCATGCACTGCATACCCAGTCGTGCCAGTGTATTCTTTGGACTCACTGCACTGCATGAACAGTGGTGCCAGTGCACTCTCTGGACTCACTGCACTGCATCCCCAGTGGTGCCAGTGTAGTGTCTGGACTCACTGTAGTGCATCCCCAGTGGTGCCAGTGCAATCTCAGGACTCACTGCAGTGCAGCTCCAGTTGGTGCCAGTGCAGTCTCTGGACTCACTGCACTGCATCCCCAGTGGTGCCAGTGCACTCTCTGGACTCACTGAAGTGCATCCCCAGTGGTGCCAGAGCACTCTCTGGACTCACTGCAGTGCATCCCCAGTGCTGCCAGTGCACTCTCTGGACTCACTGCACTGCATCCCCAGTGGTGCCAGGGCACTCTCTGGAGTCACAGCACTGCATCAACAGTGGTGCCTCTGCACTCTCTGGAGTCACTGCACTGCATCCCCAGTGCTGCCAGTGCACTCTCTGGACTCACTGTAGTGCATCCCCAGTGGTGCCAGTGCACTCTCTGGACTCACTGCAGTGCATCCCCAGTAGTGCCAGTGCACTCTCTGGACTCACTGCACTACATCCCCAGTGGTGCCAGTGTACTCTCTGGACTCACTGCAGTGCATCCCCAGTGGTGCCAGTGCACTCTCTGCACTCACTGCGCTGCATCCCCAGTGGTGCCAGTGCACTCTCTGGAGTCACTGCACTGCATCCCCAGTGGTGCCTGTGCAGTCTCTGGACTCACTACAGTTCATCCCCAGTGGAGCCAGTGCACTCTCTGGACTCACTGCACTGCATCCCCAGTGGTGCCAGTGCACTCTCTGGACTCACTGCAGTGCATGCCCAGTGGTGGCAGTGCACTCTCTGGACTCACTGCACTGCATCCCCAGTGGTGCCAGTGCACTCTCTGGAGTCGCATCACTGCATCAACAGTGGTGCCTCTGCACTCTCTGGAGTCACTGCACTGCATCCCCAGTGCTGCCAGTGCACTCTCTGGACTCACTGCAGTGCATACCCAGTGGTGCCAGTGCACTCTCTGGACTCACTGCACTAAAACCCCAGTGGTGCCAGTGCACTCTCTGGACTCACTGCACTGCATCCCCAGTGGTGCCAGTGCACTCTCTGGACTCACTGCACTTCATCCCCAGTGGTGCCAGTGCACTCTCTGGACTCACAGCATTGCATCCCCAGTGGTGCCAATGCACTCTCTGGACTCACTGCACTGCATCCCCATTGGTGCCAGTGCACTCTCTGGACTCACTGCACTGCATCACCATTGGTGCCAGGGCACTCTCCGGACTCACTGCAGTGCATCCGCAGTGGTGCCAGTGCACTCTTTCGAGTCACTGCAGTGCATCCCCAGTAGTGCCAGTGCACTCTCTGGACTCACTGCAGTGCATCCCCAGTGGTGCCAGTGCACTCTCTGCACTCACTGCAGTGCATCCCCAGTGGTGCCAGTGCACTCTCTGCACTCACTGCAGTGCATCCCCAGTGGTGCCAGTGCACTCTCTGCACTCACTGAACTGCATCTCCGGTGTTCCCAGAGCACTCTCTGGACTCACCGAGGTGCATCCCCAGTGGTGCCAGTGCACTCTCTGGACTCACTGCACTGCATCCCCAGTGGTGCCAGTGCACTCTCTGGAATCACTGCAGTGCATCCCCTGTGGTGCCAGTGCACTCTCTGTACTCACTGCACTGCATCCCCAGTGGTGCCAGTGCACTCTCTGAACTCACCGCACTGCATCCCCAGTGGTGTCAGTGCACTCTCTGGACTCACTGCACTGCATCCCCAGTGGTGCCAGTGCACTCTCTGGACTCACCGCATTGCATCCCCAGTGGTGCCAGTGCACTCTCTGGACTCACTGCACTGCATCCCCAGTGGTGCCAGTGCACTCTCTGGAGTCACTGCACTGCATCCTCAGTGGTGCCAGTGCACTCTCTGGACTCACTGCACTGCATCCCCAGTGGTGCCAGGGCACTCTCTGGACTCACTGCACTGCATCCCCTGTGGTCCCAGTGCACTCTCTGCCCTCACTGCAGTGCATCCCCAGTGGTGCCAGTGCACTCTCTGCACTCACTGCAGTGCATCCCCAGTGGTGCCAGTGCAATCTCTGGGCTCACCGGGGTGCATCCCCAGTGGTGCCAGTGCACTCTCTGGACTCACTGCACTACATCCCCAGTGGTGCCAGTGCACTCTCTGAACTCACTGCAGTGCATCCCCAGTGGTGCCAGTGCACTCTCTGCACTCACTGCACTGCATCCCCAGTGGTGCCAGTGCACTCTCTGGACTCACTGCACTGCATCCCCAGTGGTGCCAGTGCACTCTCTGGACTCACCCGAGTGCATCCGCAGTGGTGCCAGTGCACTCTCTGGACTCACTGCAGTGCATCCCCAGTAGTGCCAGTGCACTCTCTGGACTCACTGCGCTGCATCCCCAGTGGTGCCAGTGCACTCTCTGGACTCACTGCACTGCATTCCCAGTGGTGCCAGTGCACTCTCTGGACTCACTGCAGTGCATCCCAAGTGGTGCCAGTGCACTCTCTGGACTCACTGCACTGCAACCCCAGTGGTGCCAGTGCACTCTCTGGACTCACCATAGTGCACCCCCACTGGTGCCAGTGCACTCTCTGGACTCACCGCACTGCATCCCCAGTGGTGCCAGTGCACTCTCTGGACTCACTGCACTGCATCCCCAAGGTGCCAGTGCACTCTCTAGACTCAACTGCACTGCATCCCCAGTGTTGCCCGTGCACTCTCTGGACTCACTGCAGTGCATCCACAGTGGTGCCAGTGCACTCTCTGGACTCTCTGCATTGCATCCCCAGTGGTGCCAGTGCACTCTCTGCACTCACTGCAGTGCATCCCCAGTGGTGCCAGTGCACTCTCTGGAGTCACTGCACTCCATCCCCACTGGTGCCAGTGCACTCTCTGGACTCACTGCACTCCATCCCCACTGGTGCCAGTCCACTCTCTGGACTCACTGCACTGCATCCCCAGTGGTGCCAGTGCACTCTCTGCACTCATGCACTGCATACCCAGTGGTGCCAGTGTATTCTTTGGAATCACTGCACTGCATCCCCAGTGGTGCCAGTGTAGTGTCTGGACTCACTGTAGTGCATCCCCAGTGGTGCCAGTGCAATCTCAGGACTCACTGCAGTGCAGCTCCAGTTGGTGCCAGTGCAGTCTCTGGACTCACTGCACTGCATCCCCAGTGGTGCCAGTGCACTCTCTGGACTCACTGAAGTGCATCCCCAGTGGTGCCAGAGCACTCTCTGGACTCACTGCACTGCATCCCCAGTGCTGCCAGTGCACTCTCTGGACTCACTGCACTGCATCCCCAGTGGTGCCAGGGCACTCTCTGGAGTCACAGCACTGCATCAACAGTGGTGCCAGTGCACTGTCTGGACTCACTGCAGTGTATCGCCATTGGAGCCGGTGCTCTCTCTGGACTCACTGCAGTGCATCCCCAGTGGTGCCAGAGAACTCTCTGGACTCACTGCAGTGCATCCCCAGTCGTGCCAGTGCACTCTCTGGACTCACTGCATCCCCAGTGGTGCCAGGGCACTCTCTGGACTCACAGAACTGCATCCCCATTGGTGCCAGTGCACTCTCTGAACTCACTGCACTAATACCCCAGTGGTGCCAGTGCAGTCTCTGGACTCACTGCACTGCATCCCCAGTGGTGCCAGTGCACTCTCTGGACTCACCGGGGTGCATCCCCAGTGGTGCCAGTGCACTCTCTGGACTCAGTGCAGTGCATCCCCAGTGGTGCCAGTGCACTCTCTGGACTCACTGCACTGCATCCCCAGTGGTGCCAGTGTACTCTCTGGACTCACTGCACTGCATCACCATTGGTGCCAGTACACTCTCTGGACTCACTGCACTGCATCCCCAGTGGTGCCAGTGCACTTTCTGGAGTCACTGCAGTGCATCCACAGTGGTGCCAGCGCACTCTCTGGAGTCACTGCGCTGCGTCCCCAGTGGTGACAGTTCACTCTCTGGACTCACTGTGCTGCATCCCTAGTGGTGCCAGTGCACTCTCTGGACTCACTGCAGTGCATCCCCAGTGGTGCCAGTGCACTCTCTGGACTCACTGCATCCCCAGTGGTGCCAGGGCACTCTCTGGACTCACAGCACTGCATCCCCACTGGTGCCAGTGCACTCTCTGGACTCACTGCACTAATACCCCAGTGGTGCCAGTGCAGTCTCTGGACTCACTGCACTGCATCCCCAGTGGTGCCAGTGCACTCTCTGGACTCACCGGGGTGCATCCCCAGTGGTGCCAGTGCACTCTCTGGAGTCACTGCACTGCATCCCCAGTGGTGTCAGTGCACTCTCTGGACTCAGTGCAGTGCATCCCCAGTGGTGCCAGTGCATTCTCTGGACTCACTGCACTGCATCCGCAGTGGTGCCAGTGTACTCTCTGGACTCACTGCACTGCATCACCAGTGGTGCCAGTACACTCTCTGGACTCACTGCACTGCATCCCCAGTGGTGCCAGTGCACTTTCTGGAGTCACTGCAGTGCATCCACAGTGGTGCCAGCGCACTCTCTGGAGTCACTGCGCTGCGTCCCCAGTGGTGACAGTTCACTCTCTGGACTCACTGTGCTGCATCCCTAGCGGTGCCAGTGCACTCTCTGGACTCACTGCAGTGTATCCCCTGTGGTGCCAGTGCACTCTGTGGACTCACTGCACTGCATCCCATTGGTGCCAGTGCACTCTCTGGACTCACAGCATTGCATCTTCAGTGGTGCCAGTGCGCTCTCTGGACTCACTGCAGTGCATCCCCAGTGGTGCCAGTGCACTCTCTGGACTCACTGCACTGCATCCCCAGTGGTGCCAGTACACTCTCTGTACTCACTGCAGTGCATTCCCAGTTGTGTCAGTGCACTCTCTGGACTCACTGCAGTGAATCCCCGGTCGTGCCAGTGCACTCTCTGGACTCACTGCACTGCATCTCCAGTGGTGCCAGTTCACTCTCTGGACTCACTGAACTGCATCCCCAGTGGTGCCAGTGCACTCTCTGTAGTCACTGCGCTGCATCCCCAGTGGTGCCAGTGCACTCTCTGGACTCACTGTGCTGCATCCTCAGTGGTGCCAGTGCACTCTCTGGACTCACTGCAGTGTATCCCCTGTGGTGCCAGTGCACTCTGTGCTCTCAATGCACTGCATCCCAGTGGTGCCAGTGCACTCTCTGGACTCACTGCAGTGCAGCCCCTTAGGTGCCAGTGCACTCTCTGGAGTCACTGCAGTGAATCCCCGGTTGTGCCAGTTCACTCTCTGGACTCACTGAACTGAATCCCCAGTGGTGCCAGTGCACTCTCTGGACTCACTGTACTGCATCCCCAGTGGTGCCTGTGAAGTCTCTGGACTCACTGCAGTCCATCCCCAGTGGTGCCAGTGCACTCTCTGGACTCACTGTACTGCATCCCCAGTGGTGCCACTGCACTCTCTGGACTCACTGCACTGCATCACCAGTGGTGCCAGTGCACTCTCTGGAGTCAATGCAGTGCATCCCCAGTGGTGCCAGTGCACTTTCTGGAGTCACTGCAGTGCATCCCCTGTTGTGCTAGTGCACTCTCTGCATTCACTGCACTGCATCCCCAGTGGTGCCACTGCACTCTGTGGACTCACTGCAGTGCATCCCGAGTGGTGCCAGTGCACTCTCTGGACTCACTGCACTGCATCCCCAGTGGTGCCAGTGCACTCTCTGGACTAACTGCAGTTCATCCCCAGTGGTGCCAGTCCACTCTCTGGACTCACTGCAGTGCATCCCCAGTGGTGCCAGTGCACTTTCTGGAGTCACTGCAGTGCATCCCCTGTTGTGCTAGTGCACTCTCTGCATTCACTGCACTGCATCCCCAGAAGTGCCAGTGCACTCTCTGGACTCACTGCAGTGCATCCCTTGTGGTGCCATTGCACTCTCAGGACTCACTGCACTGCATCCCCAGTGGTGCCAGTGCACTCTCTGGACTCACTGTGCTGCATCCCTATTGGAGCCAGTGCACTCTCTGGACTCACTGCATTGCATCCCCAGTGGTGCCAGTGCACTGTCTGGACTCACTGCAGTGCATCCCCACTGGTGCCAGTGCACTCTCTGGACTCACTGCAGTGCATCCCCAGTGCTGACAGTGCACTCTCTGGACTCAGTGCACTGCATCCCCAGTGGTGCCAGTGCACTCTCTGGACTCAGTGCAGTGCATCCCCAGTGGTGCCAGTGCACTCTCTGGACTCACTGCACTGCATCCCCACTGGTGCCAGTGCACTCTCTGAGCTCACTGCACTGCATCCCCAGTGGTGCCAGTGCACTCTCTGGACTCACTGCACTGCATCACCAGTGGTGCCAGTGCACTCTCTGGACTCACTGCACTGCATCCCCAGTGGTGCCAGTGCACTCTCTGGACTCACTGCACTGCATCCCCAGTGGTGGCAGTGCACTCTCTGGAGTCACTGCGCTGCGTCCCCAGTGGTGCCAGTGCACTCTCTGGACTCACTGTGCTGCATCCCTAGTGGTGCCAGTGCACTCTCTGGACTCACTGCACTGCATCCCCAGTGGTGCCAGTGCACTCTCTGAGCTCACTGCACTGCATCCCCAGTAGTGCCAGTGCACTCTCTGGACTCACTGCACTGCATCCCCATTGGTGCCAGTGCACTCTCTGGACTCACAGCAGTGCATCCCCAATGGTGCCAGTGCAATTACTGGACTCACAGCAGTGCAGATCAGTGGTGCCAGAGCACTCTCTGGACTCACTGCACTGCATTCCCAGTGGTGCCAGTGCACTCTGTGGATTCACTGCACTCCATCCCCAGTGGTGCCACTGCACTCTCTGGACTCACTGCAGTGTATCCCCATTGGAGCCGGTGCACTCTCTGGACTCACTAAACTGCATCACCAGTGGTGCCAGAGAACTCTCTGGACTCACTGCACTGCATCCCCAGTGGTGCCAGTGCACTCTCTGGACTCACCCGGGTGCATCCCCAGTGGTACCAGTGCACTCTCTGGACTCACTGCAGTGCATCCCCTGTGATGCCAGTACACTCTCTGGACTCACTGCAGTGCATCCCCAGTGGTGCCAGTGCACGCTCTGGACTCACTGCACTGCATTCCCACTGGTGCCAGTGCACTCTCTGGACTCACTGCACTGCATCCCCATTGGTGCCAGTGCACTCTCTGGACTCACTGCAGTGCATCCCCAGTGGTGCCAGTGCACTCTCTGGACTCACTGCACTGCATCACTATTGGTGCCAGGGCACTCTCCGGACTCACTGCAGTGCATCCGCAGTGGTGCCAGTGCACTCTTTCGAGTCACTGCACTGCATCCCCATTAGTGCCAGTGCATTCTCTGGACTCACTGCAGTGCATCCCCACTGGTGCCAGTGTACTCTCTGGACTCACTGCACTGAATCACCAGTGGTGCCAGTGCACTCTCTGGACTCACTGCACTGCATCACCAGTGGAGCCAGTGCACTCTCTAGACTCACTGCAGTGCATCTCCAGTGGTGCCAGTGCACTCTCTGGACTCACTGCAGTGCATCCACAGTGGTGCCAGTGCACTCTCTGGACTCACTGCAGTGCATCACCAGTGGTGCCAGTGCACTCTCTGGACTCACTGCACTGCATCCCCAGTGGTGCCAGTGCACTCTCTGGACTCACTGCAGTGCATCCCCACTGCTGCCAGTGCACTCTCTGGACTCACTGCACTGCATCCCCAGTGGTGCCAGTGCACTCTCTGGACTCACTGCAGTGCATCCCCAGTGGTGCCAGTGTAGTCTCTGGACTCACTGCAGTGCATCCGCAGTGGTGCCAGTGCACTCTTTCAAGTCACTGCACTGCATCCCCATTAGTGCCAGTGCAGTCTCTGGACTCACTGCAGTACATCCCCAGTGGTGCCAGTGCACTCTCTGGACTCACTGCAGTGCATCTCCAGTGGTGCCAGTGCACTCTCTGCACTCACTGCACTGCATCCCCAGTGGTGCCAGTGTACTCTCTGGACTCACTGCACTGCATCTCCAGTGGTGCCAGTGCACTCTCTGGACTCACTGCAGAGCATCCCCAGTGGTGCCAGTGCACTTTCTGGAGTCACTGCAGTGCATCCCCTGCTGTGCTAGTGCACTCTCTGCATTCACTGCACTGCATCCCCAGAAGTGCCAGTGCACTCTCTGGACTCACTGCACTGCATCCCCACTGGTGCCAGTGCACTCTCTGGACTCACTGCATTGCATCCCCAGTGGTGCCAGTGCACTCTCTGGACTCACTGCACTGCATCCCCAGTGGAGCCAGTGCACTCTCTGGACTCACTGCAGTGCATCCCCAGTGGTGCCAGTGCACTCTCTGGACTCACTGCACTGCATCCCCAGTGGTGCCAGTGCACTCTCTGGACTCACTGCAGTGCATCACCAGCGGTGCCAGTGCACTCTGTGGACTCACTGCACTGCATCCCCAGTGGTGCCAGTGCACTCTCTGGACTCACTGCAGTGCATCCCCAGTGGTGCCAGTGCACTCTGTGGACTCACTGCACTGCATCCCCAGTGGTGCCAGTGCACGCTCTGGACCCACTGCAGTGCATCCCCACTGGTGCCAGTGCACTCTCTGGACTCACTGCAGTGCATCCCCCGTGGTGCCAGTGCACTCTCTGTAGTTACTGTGCTGCGTCCCCAGTGGTGACTGTTCACTCTCTGGACTCACTGCACTTCATCCCAGTGGTGCCAGTGCACTCTCTGGACTCACTGCACTGCATCCCCAGTGGTGCCAGTGCACTCTCTGGACTCACTGCACTGCATCCCCAGTGGTGTCAGTGCACTCTCTGGACTCACTGCAGTGCAGCCCCTGAGGTGCCAGTGCACTCTCTGTACTCACTGCAGTGCATTCCCAGTGGTGTCAGTGCACTATCTGGACTCACTGCAGTGCATCCCCCGTGGTGCCAGTGCACTCTCTGTAGTTACTGCACTGCATCCCCAGTGGTGCCAGTGCAATCTCTGGACTCACTGCACTGCATCCCCAGTGGTGCCAGTGCACTCTCTGGACTCACTGCGCTGCGTCCCCAGTGGTGACAGTTCACTCTCTGGACTTACTGTGCTGCATCCCCAGTGGTGCCAGTGCACTCTCTGGACTCACTGCAGTGCAACCCCAGTGGTGCCAGACTACTCTCTGGACTCACTGCACTGTAACCCCTGTGGTGCCATTGCAATCTCGGGACTCACAGCAGTGCAGCTCCAGTTGGTGCCAGTGCACTCTCTGGACTCACTGCACTGCATCCCCAGTGGTGCCAGTGCACTCTCTGGACTCACTGCATTGCATCACGTGTGGTGCCATTGCACTCTCAGGACTCACTGCACTGCATCCCCAGTGGTGCCAGTGCACTTTCTGGACTCACTGCACTGCATCCCCATTGGAGCCAGTGCACTCTCTGGACTCACTGCACTGCATCCCCAGTGGTGCCAGTGCAATCTCTGGTCTCACTGCACTGCATCCCCACTGGTGCCAGTGCACTCTTTGGACTCACTGCAGTGCATCCCCAGTGCTGAGAGTGCACTCTCTGGAAACAGTGCACTGCATCCCCAGTGGTGCCAGTGCACTCTCTGGACTCACTGCACTGCATCACCAGTGGTGACAGTTCACTTTCTGGACTCACTGCACTGCATCCCCAGTGGTGCCAGTGCACTCTCTGGACTCACTGCACTGCATCAACAGTGGTGCCAGTGCACTCTCTGGACTCACTGCACTGCATCCCCAGTGGTGCCAGTGCACTCTCTGGACTCACTGCAGTGCATCCCCTGTGGTGCCATTGCACTCTCAGGACTCACTGCACTGCATCCCCAGTGGTGCCAGTGCACTCTCTGGACTCACAGCACTGCATCACCAGTGGTGCCAGTGTACTCTCTGGACTCACTGCACTGCATCACCATTGGTGCCAGTGCACTCTCTGGACTCACTGCACTGCATCCCCAGTGGTGCCAGTGCACTCTCTGGACTCACAGCACTGCGTCCCCATTGGTGCCAGTGCACTCTCTGGACTCACTGCACTAAAACACCTGTGGTGCCAGTGCAGTCTCTGATCTCACTGCACTGCATCCCCAGTGGTGCCAGTGCACTCTCTGGACTCACTGTAGTGCATCCCCAGTGCTGAGAATGCACTCTCCGGACTCACTGCAGTGCATCCCCAGTGGTGCCAGTGCACTCTTTCGAGTCACTGCACTGCATCCCCATTAGTGCCAGTGCAGTCTCTGGACTCACTGCACTGCATCCCCAGTGGTGCCAGTGCACTCTCTGGACTCACTGCACTGCATCCCCAGTGGTGCCAGTGCACTCTCTGGACTCACTGCTCTGCATCCCCATTTGTGCCAGTGCACTCTCTGGACTCACTGCACTGCAGCCCCAGTGGTGCCAGTTCACTCTCTGGACTCACTGCAGAGCATCTCCAGTGGTGCCAGTGCACTTTCTGGACTCACTGCAGTGCATCCCCAGTGGTGCCAGTGCACTCTCTGGACTCACTGCAGTGCATCCCCAGTGGTGCCAGTGCACTCTCTGGACTCACTGCACTGCATCCCCACTCGTGCCAGTGCACTTTCTGGACTCACTGCATTGCATCCCCAGTGGTGCCAGTGCACTCTCTGGACTCACTGCACTGCATCCCCAGTGGAGCCAGTGCACTCTCTGGACTCACTGCAGTGCATCTCCATTGGTGCCAGTGCACTCTCTGGACTCACTGCACTGCATCCCCAGTGGTGCCAGTGCACTCTCTGGACTCACAGCACTGCGTCCCCATTGGTGCCAGTGCACTCTCTGGACTCACTGCACTAAAACACCTGTGGTGCCAGTGCAGTCTCTGATCTCACTGCACTGCATCCCCAGTGGTGCCAGTGCACTCTCTGGACTCACTGTAGTGCATCCCCAGTGCTGAGAATGCACTCTCCGGACTCACTGCAGTGCATCCGCAGTGGTGCCAGTGCACTCTTTCGAGTCACTGCACTGCATCCCCATTAGTGCCAGTGCAGTCTCTGGACTCACTGCACTGCATCCCCAGTGGTTCCAGTGCACTCTCTGGACTCACTGCACTGCATCCCCAGTGGTGCCAGTGCACTCTCTGGACTCACTGCTCTGCATCCCCATTTGTGCCAGTGCACTCTCTGGACTCACTGCACTGCAGCCCCAGTGGTGCCAGTTCACTCTCTGGACTCACTGCAGAGCATCTCCAGTGGTGCCAGTGCACTTTCTGGACTCACTGCAGTGCATCCCCAGTGGTACCAGTGCACTCTCTGGACTCACTGCAGTGCATCCCCAGTGGTGCCAGTGCACTCTCTGGACTCACTGCACTGCATCCCCACTCGTGCCAGTGCACTCTCTGGACTCACTGCATTACATCCCCAGTGGTGCCAGTGCACTCTCTGGACTCACTGCACTGCATCCCCAGTGGAGCCAGTGCACTCTCTGGACTCACTGCAGTGCATCTCCATTGGTGCCAGTGCACTCTCTGGACTCACTGCACTGCATCCCCAGTGGTGCCAGTGCACTCTCTGGACTCACGGCAGTGCATCCCCAGTGGTGCCAGTGCACTCTCTGGACTCACTGCACTGCATCCCCAGTGGTGCCAGTGCACTCTCTGGACTCACTGCACTGCATCCCCAGTGGTGCCAGTGCACTCTCTGGACTCACTGCACTGCATCCCCAGTGGTGCCAGTGCACGCTCTGGACCCACTGCACTGCATCCCCACTGGTGCCAGTGCACTCTCTGGACTCACTGAAGTGCATCCCCCGTGGTGCCAGTGCACGCTCTGTAGTCACTGTGCTGCGTCCCCAGTGGTGACAGTTCACTCTCTGGACTCACTGTGCTGCATCCCCAGTGGTGCCAGTGCACTCTCTGGATCCACTGCAGTGCATCTCCAGTGGTGCCAGTGCACTCTCTGGACTCACTGCACTGCATCCCCGGAGGTGCCAGTGCACTCTCTGGACTCACTGGACTGCATCCCCGGAGGTGCCAGTGCACTCTCTGGACTCACTGCAGTGCATCCCCACTGGTGCCAGTGCACTCTCTGGACTCACTGAAGTGCATCACCTGCGGTGCCAGTGCACTCTCAGGACTCACTGCACTGCATCCCCACTGGTGCCAGTGCACTCTCTGGACTCAGTGCAGTGCATCCCCAGTGGAGCCAGTGCACTCTCTGGACTCACTGAAGTGCATCTCCTGTGGTGCCAGTGCACTCTCTGGACTCACTGCAGTGCATCCCCAGTGGTGCCAGTGCACTCTCTGGACTCACTGCACTGCATCACCAGTGGTGCCAGTGCACTCGCTGGAGTCACTGCACTGCATCCCCAGTGGTGCCAGTGTACTCTCTGGACTCACTGCACTGCATCCCCAGTGGTGCCACTGCACTCTGTGGACTCACTGCAGTGCAGCCCGTGAGGTGCCAGTGCACTCTCTGCACTCACTGCAGTGCATCCCCAGTGGTGCCAGTGCACTCTCTGGAGTCACTGCACTGCATCCCCAGTGGTGCCTGTGCAGTCTCTGGACTCACTACAGTTCATCCCCAGTGGAGCCAGTGCACTCTCTGGACTCACTGCACTCCATTCCCACTGGTGACAGTGCACTCTCTGGACTCACTGCACTCCATCCCCACTGGTGCCTGTCCACTCTCTGGACTCACTGCACTGCATCCCCAGTGGTGCCAGTGCACTCTCTGCACTCATGCACTGCATACCCAGTGGTGCCAGTGTATTCTTTGGACTCACTGCACTGCATGAACAGTGGTGCCAGTGCACTCTCTGGACTCACTGCACTGCATCCCCAGTGGTGCCAGTGTAGTGTCTGGACTCACTGTAGTGCATCCCCAGTGGTGCCAGTGCAATCTCAGGACTCACTGCAGTGCAGCTCCAGTTGGTGCCAGTGCAGTCTCTGGACTCACTGCACTGCATCCCCAGTGGTGCCAGTGCACTCTCTGGACTCACTGAAGTGCATCCCCAGTGGTGCCAGAGCACTCTCTGGACTCACTGCAGTGCATCCCCAGTGCTGCCAGTGCACTCTCTGGACTCACTGCACTGCATCCCCAGTGGTGCCAGGGCACTCTCTGGAGTCACAGCACTGCATCAACAGTGGTGCCTCTGCACTCTCTGGAGTCACTGCACTGCATCCCCAGTGGTGCCAGTGCACTCTCTGGACTCACTGTAGTGCATCCCCAGTGGTGCCAGTGCACTCTCTGGACTCACTGCAGTGCATCCCCAGTAGTGCCAGTGCACTCTCTGGACTCACCAGGGTGCATCCCCAGTGGTGCCAGTGTACTCTCTGGACTCACTGCAGTGCATCCCCAGTGGTGCCAGTGCACTCTCTGGACTCACTGCACTGCATCCCCAGTGGTGCCAGTGCACACTCTGGACTCACGGCACTGTATCACCATTGGTGCCAGGGCACTCTCCGGACTCACTACAGAGCATCCGCAGTGGTGCCAGTGCACTCTTTCGAGTCACTGCAGTGCATCCCCAGTGGTGCCAGTGCACTCTCTGGGCTCACTGCAGTGCATCCCCAGTGGTGCCAGTGCACTCTCAGGAGTCACTGCGCTGCATCCCCAGTGGTTCCAGTGCACTCTCTGGACTCACTGCACTGCATCCCCAGTGGTGCCAGTGCACTCTCCGGAATCACTGCACTGCATCCACAGAAGTGCCAGTGCACTCTCTGGACTTACTGCAGTGCATCCCCAGTGGTGCCCGTGCACTCTCTGGACTCACTGCAGTGCATCCCCAGTGGTGCCAGTGCACTCTCTGGACTCACTGCATTGCATCCCCAGTGGTGCCAGTGCACTCTCTGCACTCAGTGCACTGCATCCCCAGTGGTGCCAGTGCACTCTCTGGACTCACTGCACTGCATCCCCAGTGGTGCCTGTGCAGTCTCTGGACTCACTACAGTTCATCCCCAGTGGAGCCAGTGCACTCTCTGGACTCACTGCACTGCATCCCCAGTGGTGCCAGTGCACTCTCTGGACTCACTGCTATGCATGCCCAGTGGTGCCAGTGCACTCTCTGGACTCACTGCACTGCATCCCCAGTGGTGCCAGTGCACTCTCTGGAGTCGCATCACTGCATCAACAGTGGTGCCTCTGCACTCTCTGGAGTCACTGCACTGCATCCCCAGTGCTGCCAGTGCACTCTCTGGACTCACTGCAGTGCATCCCCACTGGTGCCAGTACACTCTCTGGACTCACTGCACTGCATCCCCAGTGGTGCCAGTGCACTCTCTGGACTCACTGCACTGCATCCCCAGTGGTACCAGTGCACTCTCTGGACTCACTGCACTTCATCACCAGTGGTGCCAGTGCACTCTTTGGACTCACTGCATTGCATCCCCAGTGGTGCCAATGCACTCTCTGGACTCACTACACTGCATCCCCATTGGTGCCAGTGCACTCTCTGGACTCACTGCACTGCATCACCATTGGTGCCAGGGCACTCTCCGGACTCACTGCAGTGCATCCGCAGTGGTGCCAGTGCACTCTTTCGAGTCACTGCAGTGCATCCCCAGTAGTGCCAGTGCACTCTCTGGACTCACTGCAGTGCATCCCCAGTGGTGCCAGTGCACTCTCTGCACTCACTGCAGTGCATCCCCAGTGGTGCCAGTGCACTCTCTGGACTCACTGCAGTGCATCCCCAGTGGTGCCAGTGCACTCTCTGCCCTCACTGCAGTGCATCCCCAGTGGTGCCAGTGCACTCTCTGCACTCACTGCAGTGCATCCCCAGTGGTGCCAGTGCACTCTCTGCACTCACTGAACTGCATCTCCGGTGTTCCCAGAGCACTCTCTGGACTCACCAAGGTGCATCCCCAGTGGTGCCAGTGCACTCTCTGGACTCACTGCAGTGCAGCCCCTGAGGTGCCAGTGTACTCTCTGGACTCACTGCACTGCATCCCCAGAGGTGCCAGTGCACTCTCTGGACTCACTGCACTGCATCCCCAGTGGTGCCAGTGCACTCTCTGGACTCACTGCAGTGCATCCCCAAGGTGCCAGTGCACTCTCTGGACTCACTGCACTGCATCCCCAGTGGTGCCAGTGCACTCTCTGGACTCACTGCAGTGCATCCCCAGTGGTGCCAGTGCACTCTCTGAACTCACCGCACTACATCCCCAGTGGTGTCAGTGCACTCTCTGGACTCACTGCACTGCATCCCCAGTGGTGCCAGTGCACTCTCTGGACTCACCGCATTGCATCCCCAGTGGTGCCAGTGCACTCTCTTGAGTCACTGCACTGCATCCTCAGTGGTGCCAGTGCACTCTCTGGACTCACTGCACTGCATCCCCAGTGGTGCCAGGGCACTCTCTGGACTCACTACACTGCATCCCCTGTGGTCCCAGTGCACTCTCTGCCCTCACTGCAGTGCATCCCCAGTGGTGCCAGTGCACTCTCTGCACTCACTGCAGTGCATCCCCAGTGGTGCCAGTGCAATCTCTGGGCTCACCGGGATGCATCCCCAGTGGTGCCAGTGCACTCTCTGGACTCACTGCACTACATCCCCAGTGGTGCCAGTGCACTCTCTGGACTCACTGCAGTGCATCCCCAGTGGTGCCAGTGCACTCTCTGGACTCACTGCACTGCATCCCCAGTGGTGCCAGTGCACTCTCTGGACTCACTGCAGTGCATCCGCAGTGGTGCCAGTGCACTCTCTGGACTCACTGCAGTGCATCCCCAGTAGTGCCAGTGCACTCTCTGGACTCACTGCGCTGCATCCCCAGTGGTGCCAGTGCACTCTCTGGACTCACTGCACTGCATCCCCAGTGGTGCCAGTGCACTCTCTGAGTCACTGCACTGCATTCCCAGTGGTGCCAGTGCACTCTCTGGACTCACTGCAGTGCATCCCAAGTGGTGCCAGTGCACTGTCTGGACTCACTGCACTGCAACCCCAGTGGTGCCAGTGCACTCTCTGGACTCACCATAGTGCACCACCACTGGTGCCAGTGCACTCTCTGGACTCACCGCACTGCATGCCCAGTGGTGCCAGTGCACTCTCTGGACTCACTGCACTGCATCCCCAAGGTGCCAGTGCACTCTCTAGACTCAACTGCACTGCATCCCCAGTGGTGCCAGTGTAGTGTCTGGACTCACTGTAGTGCATCCCCAGTGGTGCCAGTGCAATCTCAGGACTCACTGCAGTGCAGCTCCAGTTGGTGCCAGTGCAGTCTCTGGACTCACTGCACTGCATCCCCAGTGGTGCCAGTGCACTCTCTGGACTCACTGAAGTGCATCCCCAGTGGTGCCAGAGCACTCTCTGGACTCACTGCACTGCATCCCCAGTGCTGCCAGTGCACTCTCTGGACTCACTGCACTGCATCCCCAGTGGTGCCAGGGCACTCTCTGGAGTCACAGCACTGCATCAACAGTGGTGCCTCTGCACTCTCTGGAGTCACTGCACTGCATCCCCAGTGGTGCCAGTGCACTCTCTGGACTCACTGTAGTGCATCCCCAGTGGTGCCAGTGCACTCTCTGGACTCACTGCAGTGCATCCCCAGTAGTGCCAGTGCACTCTCTGGACTCACCAGGGTGCATCCCCAGTGGTGCCAGTGTACTCTCTGGAATCACTGCAGTGCATCCCCAGTGGTGCCAGTGCACTCTCTGGAGTCACTGCACTGCATCCCCAGTGGTGCCAGTGCACTCTCTGGACTCACTGCATTGCATCCCCAGTGCTGACAGTGCACTCTCTGGACTCACTGCACTGCATCCCCAGTGGTGCCACTGCACTCTCTGGACTCACTGCACTGTATCACCATTGGTGCCAGGGCACTCTCCGGACTCACTGCAGAGCATCCGCAGTGGTGCCAGTGCACTCTTTCGAGTCACTGCAGTGCATCCCCAGTGGTGCCAGTGCACTCTCTGGGCTCACTGCAGTGCATCCCCAGTGGTGCCAGTGCACTCTCTGGACTCACTGCAGTGCATCCCCAGTGCTGCCAGTGCACTCTCTGGACTCACTGCAGTGCATCCCCAGTGGTGCCAGTGCACTCTCTGGACTCACTGCACTGCATCCCCAGTGGTGCCAGTGCACTCTCCGGAATCACTGCACTGCATCCACAGAAGTGCCAGTGCACTCTCTGGACTCACTGCAGTGCATCCCCAGTGGTGCCCGTGCACTCTCTGGACTCACGGCAGTGCATCCCCAGTGGTGCCAGTGCACTCTCTGGACTCACTGCATTGCATCCCCAGTGGTGCCAGTGCACTCTCTGCAGTCACTGCACTGCATCCCCAGTGGTGCCAGTGCACTCTCCGGAATCACTGCACTGCATCCACAGAAGTGCCAGTGCACTCTCTGGACTCACTGCAGTGCATCCCCAGTGGTGCCCGTGCACTCTCTGGACTCACGGCAGTGCATCCCCAGTGGTTCCAGTGCACTCTCTGGACTCTCTGCATTGCATCCCCAGTGGTGCCAGTGCACTCTCTGCAGTCACTGCACAGCATCCCCAGTGGTGCCAGTGCACTCTCTGGAGTCACTGCACTGCATCCCCAGTGGTGCCTGTTCAGTCTCTGGACTCACTGCAGTGCATCCCCAGTGGTGCCAGTGCACTCTCTGGACTCACTGCACTGCATCCCATTGGTGCCAGTGCACTCTCTGGACTCACTGCACTGCATCCCCAGTTGTGACAGTGCACTCTCTGGACTCACTGCACTGCATCCCCAGTGGTGCCAGTGCACTCTCTGGACTCACTGCAGTGCATCCCCAGTGGTGCCAGTGCACTCTCTGGACTCACTGCAGTGCTTCCGCACTGGTGCCAGTGCACTCTCTGCACTCACTGCACTGCATCCCCAGTGTTCCAGTGCACTCTCTGGACTACCTGCACTGCATCCCCAGTGGTGCCAGTGCACTCTCTGGACTCACTGCAGTGCATCCCCAGTGGTGCCAGTGCACTCTCTGGACTCACTGCACTGCATCCCCAGTGATGCCTTTGCACTCTCAGGACTCACTGCACTGCATCCCCAGTGGTGTCAGTGCAATTAATGGACTCACTGTAGTGTAGCTCAGTGGTGCCAGAGCACTCTCTGGACTCACTGCACTGCATCACCAGTGGTGCCAGTGCACTCTCTGGACTCACTGCACTGCATCCCCAGTGGTGCCAGTGCACTGTCTGGACTCACTGCAGTGTATCGCCATTGGAGCCGGTGCACTCTCTGGACTCACTAAACTGCATCCTCAGTGGTGCCAGAGAACTCTCTGGACTCACTGCGGTGCATCCCCAGTGGTGCCAGTGCACTGTCTGGACTCACTGCATCCCCAGTGGTGCCAGGGCACTCTCTGGACTCACAGCACTGCATCCCCATTGGTGGCAGTGCACTCTCTGGACTCACTGCACTAATACCCCAGTGGTGCCAGTGCAGTCTCTGGACTCACTGCACTGCATCCCCAGTGGTGCCAGTACACTCTCTGGACTCACTGCAGTGCATCCCCAGTGGTGCCAGTGCAATTACTGGACTCACTGCAGTGCATCCCCAGTGGTGCCAGTGCACTCTCTGCCCTCACTGCAGTGCATCCCCAGTGGTGCCAGTGCACTCTCTGCACTCACTGCAGTGCATCCCCAGTGGTGCCAGTGCACTCTCTGCACTCACTGAACTGCATCTCCGGTGTTCCCAGAGCACTCTCTGGACTCACCGAGGTGCATCCCCAGTGGTGCCAGTGCACTCTCTGGACTCACTGCAGTGCAGCCCCTGAGGTGCCAGTGTACTCTCTGGACTCACTGCACTGCATCCCCAGTGGTGACAGTGCACTCTCTGGACTCACTGCACTGCATCCCCAGTGGTGCCAGTGCACTCTCTGGACTCACTGCAGTGCATCCCCAAGGTGCCAGTGCACTCTCTGGACTCACTGCACTGCATCCCCAGTGGTGCCAGTGCACTCTCTGGACTCACTGCAGTGCATCCCCAGTGGTGCCAGTGCACTCTCTGTACTCACTGCACTGCATCCCCAGTGGTGCCAGTGCACTCTCTGAACTCACCGCACTGCATCCCCAGTGGTGTCAGTGCACTCTCTGGACTCACTGCACTGCATCCCCAGTGGTGCCAGTGCACTCTCTGGACTCACCGCATTGCATCCCCAGTGGTGCCAGTGCACTCTCTGGACTCACTGCAGTGCATCCCTTGTGGTGCCATTGCACTCTCAGGACTCACTGCACTGCATCCCCAGTGGTGCCTGTGCACTCTCTGGACTCACTGTGCTGCATCCCTATTGGAGCCAGTGCACTCTCTGGACTCACTGCACTGCATCCCCAGTGGTGCCACTGCACTCTCTGGACTCACTGCACTGCATCACCAGTGGTGCCAGTGCACTCTCTGGAGTCAATGCAGTGCATCCCCAGTGGTGCCAGTGCACTTTCTGGAGTCACTGCAGTGCATCCCCTGTTGTGCTAGTGCACTCTCTGCATTCACTGCACTGCATCCCCAGTGGTGCCACTGCACTCTGTGGACTCACTGCAGTGCATCCCGAGTGGTGCCAGTGCACTCTCTGGACTCACTGCACTGCATCCCCAGTGGTGCCAGTGCACTCTCTGGACTAACTGCAGTTCATCCCCAGTGGTGCCAGTCCACTCTCTGGACTCACTGCAGTGCATCCCCAGTGGTGCCAGTGCACTTTCTGGAGTCACTGCAGTGCATCCCCTGTTGTGCTAGTGCACTCTCTGCATTCACTGCACTGCATCCCCAGAAGTGCCAGTGCACTCTCTGGACTCACTGCAGTGCATCCCTTGTGGTGCCATTGCACTCTCAGGACTCACTGCACTGCATCCCCAGTGGTGCCAGTGCACTCTCTGGACTCACTGTGCTGCATCCCTATTGGAGCCAGTGCACTCTCTGGACTCACTGCATTGCATCCCCAGTGGTGCCAGTGCACTGTCTGGACTCACTGCAGTGCATCCCCACTGGTGCCAGTGCACTCTCTGGACTCACTGCAGTGCATCCCCAGTGCTGACAGTGCACTCTCTGGACTCAGTGCACTGCATCCCCAGTGGTGCCAGTGCACTCTCTGGACTCAGTGCAGTGCATCCCCAGTGGTGCCAGTGCACTCTCTGGACTCACTGCACTGCATCCCCAGTGGTGCCAGTGCACTCTCTGAGCTCACTGCACTGCATCCCCAGTGGTGCCAGTGCACTCTCTGGACTCACTGCACTGCATCACCAGTGGTGCCAGTCCACTCTCTGGACTCACTGCAGTGCATCCCAAGTGGTGCCAGTGCACTCTCTGGACTCACTGCACTGCAACCCCAGTGGTGCCAGTGCACTCTCTGGACTCACCATAGTGCACCCCCACTGGTGCCAGTGCACTCTCTGGACTCACCGCACTGCATCCCCAGTGGTGCCAGTGCACTCTCTGGACTCACTGCACTGCATCCCCAAGGTGCCAGTGCACTCTCTAGACTCAACTGCACTGCATCCCCAGTGTTGCCCGTGCACTCTCTGGACTCACTGCAGTGCATCCACAGTGGTGCCAGTGCACTCTCTGGACTCTCTGCATTGCATCCCCAGTGGTGCCAGTGCACTCTCTGCACTCACTGCAGTGCATCCCCAGTGGTGCCAGTGCACTCTCTGGAGTCACTGCACTCCATCCCCACTGGTGCCAGTGCACTCTCTGGACTCACTGCACTCCATCCCCACTGGTGCCAGTCCACTCTCTGGACTCACTGCACTGCATCCCCAGTGGTGCCAGTGCACTCTCTGCACTCATGCACTGCATACCCAGTGGTGCCAGTGTATTCTTTGGAATCACTGCACTGCATCCCCAGTGGTGCCAGTGTAGTGTCTGGACTCACTGTAGTGCATCCCCAGTGGTGCCAGTGCAATCTCAGGACTCACTGCAGTGCAGCTCCAGTTGGTGCCAGTGCAGTCTCTGGACTCACTGCACTGCATCCCCAGTGGTGCCAGTGCACTCTCTGGACTCACTGAAGTGCATCCCCAGTGGTGCCAGAGCACTCTCTGGACTCACTGCACTGCATCCCCAGTGCTGCCAGTGCACTCTCTGGACTCACTGCACTGCATCCCCAGTGGTGCCAGGGCACTCTCTGGAGTCACAGCACTGCATCAACAGTGGTGCCAGTGCACTGTCTGGACTCACTGCAGTGTATCGCCATTGGAGCCGGTGCTCTCTCTGGACTCACTGCAGTGCATCCCCAGTGGTGCCAGAGAACTCTCTGGACTCACTGCAGTGCATCCCCAGTCGTGCCAGTGCACTCTCTGGACTCACTGCATCCCCAGTGGTGCCAGGGCACTCTCTGGACTCACAGAACTGCATCCCCATTGGTGCCAGTGCACTCTCTGAACTCACTGCACTAATACCCCAGTGGTGCCAGTGCAGTCTCTGGACTCACTGCACTGCATCCCCAGTGGTGCCAGTGCACTCTCTGGACTCACCGGGGTGCATCCCCAGTGGTGCCAGTGCACTCTCTGGACTCAGTGCAGTGCATCCCCAGTGGTGCCAGTGCACTCTCTGGACTCACTGCACTGCATCCCCAGTGGTGCCAGTGTACTCTCTGGACTCACTGCACTGCATCACCATTGGTGCCAGTACACTCTCTGGACTCACTGCACTGCATCCCCAGTGGTGCCAGTGCACTTTCTGGAGTCACTGCAGTGCATCCACAGTGGTGCCAGCGCACTCTCTGGAGTCACTGCGCTGCGTCCCCAGTGGTGACAGTTCACTCTCTGGACTCACTGTGCTGCATCCCTAGTGGTGCCAGTGCACTCTCTGGACTCACTGCAGTGCATCCCCAGTGGTGCCAGTGCACTCTCTGGACTCACTGCATCCCCAGTGGTGCCAGGGCACTCTCTGGACTCACAGCACTGCATCCCCACTGGTGCCAGTGCACTCTCAGGACTCACTGCACTAATACCCCAGTGGTGCCAGTGCAGTCTCTGGACTCACTGCACTGCATCCCCAGTGGTGCCAGTGCACTCTCTGGACTCACCGGGGTGCATCCCCAGTGGTGCCAGTGCACTCTCTGGAGTCACTGCACTGCATCCCCAGTGGTGTCAGTGCACTCTCTGGACTCAGTGCAGTGCATCCCCAGTGGTGCCAGTGCATTCTCTGGACTCACTGCACTGCATCCCCAGTGGTGCCAGTGTACTCTCTGGACTCACTGCACTGCATCACCAGTGGTGCCAGTACACTCTCTGGACTCACTGCACTGCATCCCCAGTGGTGCCAGTGCACTTTCTGGAGTCACTGCAGTGCATCCACAGTGGTGCCAGCGCACTCTCTGGAGTCACTGCGCTGCGTCCCCAGTGGTGACAGTTCACTCTCTGGACTCACTGTGCTGCATCCCTAGTGGTGCCAGTGCACTCTCTGGACTCACTGCAGTGTATCCCCTGTGGTGCCAGTGCACTCTGTGGACTCACTGCACTGCATCCCATTGGTGCCAGTGCACTCTCTGGACTCACAGCATTGCATCCCCAGTGGTGCCAGTGCGCTCTCTGGACTCACTGCAGTGCATCCCCAGTGGTGCCAGTGCACTCTCTGGACTCACTGCACTGCATCCCCAGTGGTGCCAGTACACTCTCTGTACTCACTGCAGTGCATTCCCAGTTGTGTCAGTGCACTCTCTGGACTCACTGCAGTGAATCCCCGGTCGTGCCAGTGCACTCTCTGGACTCACTGCACTGCATCTCCAGTGGTGCCAGTTCACTCTCTGGACTCACTGAACTGCATCCCCAGTGGTGCCAGTGCACTCTCTGTAGTCACTGCGCTGCATCCCCAGTGGTGCCAGTGCACTCTCTGGACTCACTGTGCTGCATCCTCAGTGGTGCCAGTGCACTCTCTGGACTCACTGCAGTGTATCCCCTGTGGTGCCAGTGCACTCTGTGCTCTCAATGCACTGCATCCCAGTGGTGCCAGTGCACTCTCTGGACTCACTGCAGTGCAGCCCCTTAGGTGCCAGTGCACTCTCTGGAGTCACTGCAGTGAATCCCCGGTTGTGCCAGTTCACTCTCTGGACTCACTGAACTGAATCCCCAGTGGTGCCAGTGCACTCTCTGGACTCACTGTACTGCATCCCCAGTGGTGCCTGTGAAGTCTCTGGACTCACTGCAGTCCATCCCCAGTGGTGCCAGTGCACTCTCTGGACTCACTGTACTGCATCCCCAGTGGTGCCACTGCACTCTCTGGACTCACTGCACTGCATCACCAGTGGTGCCAGTGCACTCTCTGGAGTCAATGCAGTGCATCCCCAGTGGTGCCAGTGCACTTTCTGGAGTCACTGCACTGCATCCCCTGTTGTGCTAGTGCACTCTCTGCATTCACTGCACTGCATCCCCAGTGGTGCCACTGCACTCTGTGGACTCACTGCAGTGCATCCCGAGTGGTGCCAGTGCACTCTCTGGACTCACTGCACTGCATCCCCAGTGGTGCCAGTGCACTCTCTGGACTAACTGCAGTTCATCCCCAGTGGTGCCAGTCCACTCTCTGGACTCACTGCAGTGCATCCCCAGTGGTGCCAGTGCACTTTCTGGAGTCACTGCAGTGCATCCCCTGTTGTGCTAGTGCACTCTCTGCATTCACTGCACTGCATCCCCAGAAGTGCCAGTGCACTCTCTGGACTCACTGCAGTGCATCCCTTGTGGTGCCATTGCACTCTCAGGACTCACTGCACTGCATCCCCAGTGGTGCCAGTGCACTCTCTGGACTCACTGTGCTGCATCCCTATTGGAGCCAGTGCACTCTCTGGACTCACTGCATTGCATCCCCAGTGGTGCCAGTGCACTGTCTGGACTCACTGCAGTGCATCCCCACTGGTGCCAGTGCACTCTCTGGACTCACTGCAGTGCATCCCCAGTGCTGACAGTGCACTCTCTGGACTCAGTGCACTGCATCCCCAGTGGTGCCAGTGCACTCTCTGGACTCAGTGCAGTGCATCCCCAGTGGTGCCAGTGCACTCTCTGGACTCACTGCACTGCATCCCCACTGGTGCCAGTGCACTCTCTGAGCTCACTGCACTGCATCCCCAGTGGTGCCAGTGCACTCTCTGGACTCACTGCACTGCATCACCAGTGGTGCCAGTGCACTCTCTGGACTCACTGCACTGCATCCCCAGTGGTGCCAGTGCACTCTCTGGACTCACTGCACTGCATCCCCAGTGGTGGCAGTGCACTCTCTGGAGTCACTGCGCTGCGTCCCCAGTGGCGCCAGTGCACTCTCTGGACTCACTGTGCTGCATCCCTAGTGGTGCCAGTGCACTCTCTGGACTCACTGCACTGCATCCCCAGTGGTGCCAGTGCACTCTCTGAGCTCACTGCACTGCATCCCCAGTAGTGCCAGTGCACTCTCTGGACTCACTGCACTGCATCCCCATTGGTGCCAGTGCACTCTCTGGACTCACAGCAGTGCATCCCCAATGGTGCCAGTGCAATTACTGGACTCACAGCAGTGCAGATCAGTGGTGCCAGAGCACTCTCTGGACTCACTGCACTGCATTCCCAGTGGTGCCAGTGCACTCTGTGGATTCACTGCACTCCATCCCCAGTGGTGCCACTGCACTCTCTGGACTCACTGCAGTGTATCCCCATTGGAGCCGGTGCACTCTCTGGACTCACTAAACTGCATCACCAGTGGTGCCAGAGAACTCTCTGGACTCACTGCACTGCATCCCCAGTGGTGCCAGTGCACTCTCTGGACTCACCCGGGTGCATCCCCAGTGGTACCAGTGCACTCTCTGGACTCACTGCAGTGCATCCCCTGTGATGCCAGTACACTCTCTGGACTCACTGCAGTGCATCCCCAGTGGTGCCAGTGCACGCTCTGGACTCACTGCACTGCATTCCCACTGGTGCCAGTGCACTCTCTGGACTCACTGCACTGCATCCCCATTGGTGCCAGTGCACTCTCTGGACTCACTGCAGTGCATCCCCAGTGGTGCCAGTGCACTCTCTGGACTCACTGCACTGCATCACTATTGGTGCCAGGGCACTCTCCGGACTCACTGCAGTGCATCCGCAGTGGTGCCAGTGCACTCTTTCGAGTCACTGCACTGCATCCCCATTAGTGCCAGTGCATTCTCTGGACTCACTGCAGTGCATCCCCACTGGTGCCAGTGTACTCTCTGGACTCACTGCACTGAATCACCAGTGGTGCCAGTGCACTCTCTGGACTCACTGCACTGCATCACCAGTGGAGCCAGTGCACTCTCTAGACTCACTGCAGTGCATCTCCAGTGGTGCCAGTGCACTCTCTGGACTCACTGCAGTGCATCCACAGTGGTGCCAGTGCACTCTCTGGACTCACTGCAGTGCATCACCAGTGGTGCCAGTGCACTCTCTGGACTCACTGCACTGCATCCCCAGTGGTGCCAGTGCACTCTCTGGACTCACTGCAGTGCATCCCCACTGCTGCCAGTGCACTCTCTGGACTCACTGCACTGCATCCCCAGTGGTTCCAGTGCACTCTCTGGACTCACTGCAGTGCATCCCCAGTGGTGCCAGTGTAGTCTCTGGACTCACTGCAGTGCATCCGCAGTGGTGCCAGTGCACTCTTTCAAGTCACTGCACTGCATCCCCATTAGTGCCAGTGCAGTCTCTGGACTCACTGCAGTACATCCCCAGTGGTGCCAGTGCACTCTCTGGACTCACTGCAGTGCATCTCCAGTGGTGCCAGTGCACTCTCTGCACTCACTGCACTGCATCCCCAGTGGTGCCAGTGTACTCTCTGGACTCACTGCACTGCATCTCCAGTGGTGCCAGTGCACTCTCTGGACTCACTGCAGAGCATCCCCAGTGGTGCCAGTGCACTTTCTGGAGTCACTGCAGTGCATCCCCTGCTGTGCTAGTGCACTCTCTGCATTCACTGCACTGCATCCCCAGAAGTGCCAGTGCACTCTCTGGACTCACTGCACTGCATCCCCACTGGTGCCAGTGCACTCTCTGGACTCACTGCATTGCATCCCCAGTGGTGCCAGTGCACTCTCTGGACTCACTGCACTGCATCCCCAGTGGAGCCAGTGCACTCTCTGGACTCACTGCAGTGCATCCCCAGTGGTGCCAGTGCACTCTCTGGACTCACTGCACTGCATCCCCAGTGGTGCCAGTGCACTCTCTGGACTCACTGCAGTGCATCACCAGCGGTGCCAGTGCACTCTGTGGACTCACTGCACTGCATCCCCAGTGGTGCCAGTGCACTCTCTGGACTCACTGCAGTGCATCCCCAGTGGTGCCAGTGCACTCTGTGGACTCACTGCACTGCATCCCCAGTGGTGCCAGTGCACGCTCTGGACCCACTGCAGTGCATCCCCACTGGTGCCAGTGCACTCTCTGGACTCACTGCAGTGCATCCCCCGTGGTGCCAGTGCACTCTCTGTAGTTACTGTGCTGCGTCCCCAGTGGTGACTGTTCACTCTCTGGACTCACTGCACTTCATCCCAGTGGTGCCAGTGCACTCTCTGGACTCACTGCACTGCATCCCCAGTGGTGCCAGTGCACTCTCTGGACTCACTGCACTGCATCCCCAGTGGTGTCAGTGCACTCTCTGGACTCACTGCAGTGCAGCCCCTGAGGTGCCAGTGCACTCTCTGTACTCACTGCAGTGCATTCCCAGTGGTGTCAGTGCACTATCTGGACTCACTGCAGTGCATCCCCCGTGGTGCCAGTGCACTCTCTGTAGTTACTGCACTGCATCCCCAGTGGTGCCAGTGCAATCTCTGGACTCACTGCACTGCATCCCCAGTGGTGCCAGTGCACTCTCTGGACTCACTGCGCTGCGTCCCCAGTGGTGACAGTTCACTCTCTGGACTTACTGTGCTGCATCCCCAGTGGTGCCAGTGCACTCTCTGGACTCACTGCAGTGCAACCCCAGTGGTGCCAGACTACTCTCTGGACTCACTGCACTGTAACCCCTGTGGTGCCATTGCAATCTCGGGACTCACAGCAGTGCAGCTCCAGTTGGTGCCAGTGCACTCTCTGGACTCACTGCACTGCATCCCCAGTGGTGCCAGTGCACTCTCTGGACTCACTGCATTGCATCACCTGTGGTGCCATTGCACTCTCAGGACTCACTGCACTGCATCCCCAGTGGTGCCAGTGCACTCTCTGGACTCACTGCACTGCATCCCCAGTGGTGCCAGTGCAATCTCTGGTCTCACTGCACTGCATCCCCACTGGTGCCAGTGCACTCTTTGGACTCACTGCAGTGCATCCCCAGTGCTGAGAGTGCACTCTCTGGAAACAGTGCACTGCATCCCCAGTGGTGCCAGTGCACTCTCTGGACTCACTGCACTGCATCACCAGTGGTGACAGTTCACTTTCTGGACTCACTGCACTGCATCCCCAGTGGTGCCAGTGCACTCTCTGGACTCACTGCACTGCATCAACAGTGGTGCCAGTGCACTCTCTGGACTCACTGCACTGCATCCCCAGTGGTGCCAGTGCACTCTCTGGACTCACTGCAGTGCATCCCCTGTGGTGCCATTGCACTCTCAGGACTCACTGCACTGCATCCCCAGTGGTGCCAGTGCACTCTCTGGACTCACAGCACTGCATCACCAGTGGTGCCAGTGTACTCTCTGGACTCACTGCACTGCATCACCATTGGTGCCAGTGCACTCTCTGGACTCACTGCACTGCATCCCCAGTGGTGCCAGTGCACTCTCTGGACTCACAGCACTGCGTCCCCATTGGTGCCAGTGCACTCTCTGGACTCACTGCACTAAAACACCTGTGGTGCCAGTGCAGTCTCTGATCTCACTGCACTGCATCCCCAGTGGTGCCAGTGCACTCTCTGGACTCACTGTAGTGCATCCCCAGTGCTGAGAATGCACTCTCCGGACTCACTGCAGTGCATCCCCAGTGGTGCCAGTGCACTCTTTCGAGTCACTGCACTGCATCCCCATTAGTGCCAGTGCAGTCTCTGGACTCACTGCACTGCATCCCCAGTGGTGCCAGTGCACTCTCTGGACTCACTGCACTGCATCCCCAGTGGTGCCAGTGCACTCTCTGGACTCACTGCTCTGCATCCCCATTTGTGCCAGTGCACTCTCTGGACTCACTGCACTGCAGCCCCAGTGGTGCCAGTTCACTCTCTGGACTCACTGCAGAGCATCTCCAGTGGTGCCAGTGCACTTTCTGGACTCACTGCAGTGCATCCCCAGTGGTGCCAGTGCACTCTCTGGACTCACTGCACTGCATCCCCAGTGGTGCCAGTGCACTCTCTGGACTCACTGCACTGCATCCCCACTCGTGCCAGTGCACTTTCTGGACTCACTGCATTGCATCCCCAGTGGTGCCAGTGCACTCTCTGGACTCACTGCACTGCATCCCCAGTGGAGCCAGTGCACTCTCTGGACTCACTGCAGTGCATCTCCATTGGTGCCAGTGCACTCTCTGGACTCACTGCACTGCATCCCCAGTGGTGCCAGTGCACTCTCTGGACTCACAGCACTGCGTCCCCATTGGTGCCAGTGCACTCTCTGGACTCACTGCACTAAAACACCTGTGGTGCCAGTGCAGTCTCTGATCTCACTGCACTGCATCCCCAGTGGTGCCAGTGCACTCTCTGGACTCACTGTAGTGCATCCCCAGTGCTGAGAATGCACTCTCCGGACTCACTGCAGTGCATCCGCAGTGGTGCCAGTGCACTCTTTCGAGTCACTGCACTGCATCCCCATTAGTGCCAGTGCAGTCTCTGGACTCACTGCACTGCATCCCCAGTGGTTCCAGTGCACTCTCTGGACTCACTGCACTGCATCCCCAGTGGTGCCAGTGCACTCTCTGGACTCACTGCTCTGCATCCCCATTTGTGCCAGTGCACTCTCTGGACTCACTGCACTGCAGCCCCAGTGGTGCCAGTTCACTCTCTGGACTCACTGCAGAGCATCTCCAGTGGTGCCAGTGCACTTTCTGGACTCACTGCAGTGCATCCCCAGTGGTACCAGTGCACTCTCTGGACTCACTGCAGTGCATCCCCAGTGGTGCCAGTGCACTCTCTGGACTCACTGCACTGCATCCCCACTCGTGCCAGTGCACTCTCTGGACTCACTGCATTACATCCCCAGTGGTGCCAGTGCACTCTCTGGACTCACTGCACTGCATCCCCAGTGGAGCCAGTGCACTCTCTGGACTCACTGCAGTGCATCTCCATTGGTGCCAGTGCACTCTCTGGACTCACTGCACTGCATCCCCAGTGGTGCCAGTGCACTCTCTGGACTCACGGCAGTGCATCCCCAGTGGTGCCAGTGCACTCTCTGGACTCACTGCACTGCATCCCCAGTGGTGCCAGTGCACTCTCTGGACTCACTGCACTGCATCCCCAGTGGTGCCAGTGCACTCTCTGGACTCACTGCACTGCATCCCCAGTGGTGCCAGTGCACGCTCTGGACCCACTGCACTGCATCCCCACTGGTGCCAGTGCACTCTCTGGACTCACTGAAGTGCATCCCCCGTGGTGCCAGTGCACGCTCTGTAGTCACTGTGCTGCGTCCCCAGTGGTGACAGTTCACTCTCTGGACTCACTGTGCTGCATCCCCAGTGGTGCCAGTGCACTCTCTGGATCCACTGCAGTGCATCTCCAGTGGTGCCAGTGCACTCTCTGGACTCACTGCACTGCATCCCCGGAGGTGCCAGTGCACTCTCTGGACTCACTGCACTGCATCCCCGGAGGTGCCAGTGCACTCTCTGGACTCACTGCAGTGCATCCCCACTGGTGCCAGTGCACTCTCTGGACTCACTGAAGTGCATCACCTGCGGTGCCAGTGCACTCTCAGGACTCACTGCACTGCATCCCCACTGGTGCCAGTGCACTCTCTGGACTCAGTGCAGTGCATCCCCAGTGGAGCCAGTGCACTCTCTGGACTCACTGAAGTGCATCTCCTGTGGTGCCAGTGCACTCTCTGGACTCACTGCAGTGCATCCCCAGTGGTGCCAGTGCACTCTCTGGACTCACTGCACTGCATCACCAGTGGTGCCAGTGCACTCGCTGGAGTCACTGCACTGCATCCCCAGTGGTGCCAGTGTACTCTCTGGACTCACTGCACTGCATCCCCAGTGGTGCCACTGCACTCTGTGGACTCACTGCAGTGCAGCCCGTGAGGTGCCAGTGCACTCTCTGCACTCACTGCAGTGCATCCCCAGTGGTGCCAGTGCACTCTCTGGAGTCACTGCACTGCATCCCCAGTGGTGCCTGTGCAGTCTCTGGACTCACTACAGTTCATCCCCAGTGGAGCCAGTGCACTCTCTGGACTCACTGCACTCCATTCCCACTGGTGACAGTGCACTCTCTGGACTCACTGCACTCCATCCCCACTGGTGCCTGTCCACTCTCTGGACTCACTGCACTGCATCCCCAGTGGTGCCAGTGCACTCTCTGCACTCATGCACTGCATACCCAGTGGTGCCAGTGTATTCTTTGGACTCACTGCACTGCATGAACAGTGGTGCCAGTGCACTCTCTGGACTCACTGCACTGCATCCCCAGTGGTGCCAGTGTAGTGTCTGGACTCACTGTAGTGCATCCCCAGTGGTGCCAGTGCAATCTCAGGACTCACTGCAGTGCAGCTCCAGTTGGTGCCAGTGCAGTCTCTGGACTCACTGCACTGCATCCCCAGTGGTGCCAGTGCACTCTCTGGACTCACTGAAGTGCATCCCCAGTGGTGCCAGAGCACTCTCTGGACTCACTGCAGTGCATCCCCAGTGCTGCCAGTGCACTCTCTGGACTCACTGCACTGCATCCCCAGTGGTGCCAGGGCACTCTCTGGAGTCACAGCACTGCATCAACAGTGGTGCCTCTGCACTCTCTGGAGTCACTGCACTGCATCCCCAGTGGTGCCAGTGCACTCTCTGGACTCACTGTAGTGCATCCCCAGTGGTGCCAGTGCACTCTCTGGACTCACTGCAGTGCATCCCCAGTAGTGCCAGTGCACTCTCTGGACTCACCAGGGTGCATCCCCAGTGGTGCCAGTGTACTCTCTGGACTCACTGCAGTGCATCCCCAGTGGTGCCAGTGCACTCTCTGGACTCACTGCACTGCATCCCCAGTGGTGCCAGTGCACACTCTGGACTCACGGCACTGTATCACCATTGGTGCCAGGGCACTCTCCGGACTCACTACAGAGCATCCGCAGTGGTGCCAGTGCACTCTTTCGAGTCACTGCAGTGCATCCCCAGTGGTGCCAGTGCACTCTCTGGGCTCACTGCAGTGCATCCCCAGTGGTGCCAGTGCACTCTCAGGAGTCACTGCGCTGCATCCCCAGTGGTTCCAGTGCACTCTCTGGACTCACTGCACTGCATCCCCAGTGGTGCCAGTGCACTCTCCGGAATCACTGCACTGCATCCACAGAAGTGCCAGTGCACTCTCTGGACTTACTGCAGTGCATCCCCAGTGGTGCCCGTGCACTCTCTGGACTCACTGCAGTGCATCCCCAGTGGTGCCAGTGCACTCTCTGGACTCACTGCATTGCATCCCCAGTGGTGCCAGTGCACTCTCTGCACTCAGTGCACTGCATCCCCAGTGGTGCCAGTGCACTCTCTGGACTCACTGCACTGCATCCCCAGTGGTGCCTGTGCAGTCTCTGGACTCACTACAGTTCATCCCCAGTGGAGCCAGTGCACTCTCTGGACTCACTGCACTGCATCCCCAGTGGTGCCAGTGCACTCTCTGGACTCACTGCTATGCATGCCCAGTGGTGCCAGTGCACTCTCTGGACTCACTGCACTGCATCCCCAGTGGTGCCAGTGCACTCTCTGGAGTCGCATCACTGCATCAACAGTGGTGCCTCTGCACTCTCTGGAGTCACTGCACTGCATCCCCAGTGCTGCCAGTGCACTCTCTGGACTCACTGCAGTGCATCCCCACTGGTGCCAGTACACTCTCTGGACTCACTGCACTGCATCCCCAGTGGTGCCAGTGCACTCTCTGGACTCACTGCACTGCATCCCCAGTGGTACCAGTGCACTCTCTGGACTCACTGCACTTCATCACCAGTGGTGCCAGTGCACTCTTTGGACTCACTGCATTGCATCCCCAGTGGTGCCAATGCACTCTCTGGACTCACTACACTGCATCCCCATTGGTGCCAGTGCACTCTCTGGACTCACCGCACTGCATCACCATTGGTGCCAGGGCACTCTCCGGACTCACTGCAGTGCATCCGCAGTGGTGCCAGTGCACTCTTTCGAGTCACTGCAGTGCATCCCCAGTAGTGCCAGTGCACTCTCTGGACTCACTGCAGTGCATCCCCAGTGGTGCCAGTGCACTCTCTGCACTCACTGCAGTGCATCCCCAGTGGTGCCAGTGCACTCTCTGGACTCACTGCAGTGCATCCCCAGTGGTGCCAGTGCACTCTCTGCCCTCACTGCAGTGCATCCCCAGTGGTGCCAGTGCACTCTCTGCACTCACTGCAGTGCATCCCCAGTGGTGCCAGTGCACTCTCTGCACTCACTGAACTGCATCTCCGGTGTTCCCAGAGCACTCTCTGGACTCACCAAGGTGCATCCCCAGTGGTGCCAGTGCACTCTCTGGACTCACTGCAGTGCAGCCCCTGAGGTGCCAGTGTACTCTCTGGACTCACTGCACTGCATCCCCAGAGGTGCCAGTGCACTCTCTGGACTCACTGCACTGCATCCCCAGTGGTGCCAGTGCACTCTCTGGACTCACTGCAGTGCATCCCCAAGGTGCCAGTGCACTCTCTGGACTCACTGCACTGCATCCCCAGTGGTGCCAGTGCACTCTCTGGACTCACTGCAGTGCATCCCCAGTGGTGCCAGTGCACTCTCTGAACTCACCGCACTACATCCCCAGTGGTGTCAGTGCACTCTCTGGACTCACTGCACTGCATCCCCAGTGGTGCCAGTGCACTCTCTGGACTCACCGCATTGCATCCCCAGTGGTGCCAGTGCACTCTCTTGAGTCACTGCACTGCATCCTCAGTGGTGCCAGTGCACTCTCTGGACTCACTGCACTGCATCCCCAGTGGTGCCAGGGCACTCTCTGGACTCACTACACTGCATCCCCTGTGGTCCCAGTGCACTCTCTGCCCTCACTGCAGTGCATCCCCAGTGGTGCCAGTGCACTCTCTGCACTCACTGCAGTGCATCCCCAGTGGTGCCAGTGCAATCTCTGGGCTCACCGGGATGCATCCCCAGTGGTGCCAGTGCACTCTCTGGACTCACTGCACTACATCCCCAGTGGTGCCAGTGCACTCTCTGGACTCACTGCAGTGCATCCCCAGTGGTGCCAGTGCACTCTCTGGACTCACTGCACTGCATCCCCAGTGGTGCCAGTGCACTCTCTGGACTCACTGCAGTGCATCCGCAGTGGTGCCAGTGCACTCTCTGGACTCACTGCAGTGCATCCCCAGTAGTGCCAGTGCACTCTCTGGACTCACTGCGCTGCATCCCCAGTGGTGCCAGTGCACTCTCTGGACTCACTGCACTGCATCCCCAGTGGTGCCAGTGCACTCTCTGAGTCACTGCACTGCATTCCCAGTGGTGCCAGTGCACTCTCTGGACTCACTGCAGTGCATCCCAAGTGGTGCCAGTGCACTGTCTGGACTCACTGCACTGCAACCCCAGTGGTGCCAGTGCACTCTCTGGACTCACCATAGTGCACCACCACTGGTGCCAGTGCACTCTCTGGACTCACCGCACTGCATGCCCAGTGGTGCCAGTGCACTCTCTGGACTCACTGCACTGCATCCCCAAGGTGCCAGTGCACTCTCTAGACTCAACTGCACTGCATCCCCAGTGGTGCCAGTGTAGTGTCTGGACTCACTGTAGTGCATCCCCAGTGGTGCCAGTGCAATCTCAGGACTCACTGCAGTGCAGCTCCAGTTGGTGCCAGTGCAGTCTCTGGACTCACTGCACTGCATCCCCAGTGGTGCCAGTGCACTCTCTGGACTCACTGAAGTGCATCCCCAGTGGTGCCAGAGCACTCTCTGGACTCACTGCACTGCATCCCCAGTGCTGCCAGTGCACTCTCTGGACTCACTGCACTGCATCCCCAGTGGTGCCAGGGCACTCTCTGGAGTCACAGCACTGCATCAACAGTGGTGCCTCTGCACTCTCTGGAGTCACTGCACTGCATCCCCAGTGGTGCCAGTGCACTCTCTGGACTCACTGTAGTGCATCCCCAGTGGTGCCAGTGCACTCTCTGGACTCACTGCAGTGCATCCCCAGTAGTGCCAGTGCACTCTCTGGACTCACCAGGGTGCATCCCCAGTGGTGCCAGTGTACTCTCTGGAATCACTGCAGTGCATCCCCAGTGGTGCCAGTGCACTCTCTGGAGTCACTGCACTGCATCCCCAGTGGTGCCAGTGCACTCTCTGGACTCACTGCATTGCATCCCCAGTGCTGACAGTGCACTCTCTGGACTCACTGCACTGCATCCCCAGTGGTGCCACTGCACTCTCTGGACTCACTGCACTGTATCACCATTGGTGCCAGGGCACTCTCCGGACTCACTGCAGAGCATCCGCAGTGGTGCCAGTGCACTCTTTCGAGTCACTGCAGTGCATCCCCAGTGGTGCCAGTGCACTCTCTGGGCTCACTGCAGTGCATCCCCAGTGGTGCCAGTGCACTCTCTGGACTCACTGCAGTGCATCCCCAGTGCTGCCAGTGCACTCTCTGGACTCACTGCAGTGCATCCCCAGTGGTGCCAGTGCACTCTCTGGACTCACTGCACTGCATCCCCAGTGGTGCCAGTGCACTCTCCGGAATCACTGCACTGCATCCACAGAAGTGCCAGTGCACTCTCTGGACTCACTGCAGTGCATCCCCAGTGGTGCCCGTGCACTCTCTGGACTCACGGCAGTGCATCCCCAGTGGTGCCAGTGCACTCTCTGGACTCACTGCATTGCATCCCCAGTGGTGCCAGTGCACTCTCTGCAGTCACTGCACTGCATCCCCAGTGGTGCCAGTGCACTCTCCGGAATCACTGCACTGCATCCACAGAAGTGCCAGTGCACTCTCTGGACTCACTGCAGTGCATCCCCAGTGGTGCCCGTGCACTCTCTGGACTCACGGCAGTGCATCCCCAGTGGTTCCAGTGCACTCTCTGGACTCTCTGCATTGCATCCCCAGTGGTGCCAGTGCACTCTCTGGACTCACTGCACTGCATCCCCAGTGGTGCCAGTGCACTCTCTGGACTCACTGCAGTGCATCCCCAGTGGTGCCTGTTCAGTCTCTGGACTCACTGCAGTGCATCCCCAGTGGTGCCAGTGCACTCTCTGGACTCACTGCACTGCATCCCATTGGTGCCAGTGCACTCTCTGGACTCACCGCACTGCATCCCCAGTGGTGTCAGTGCACTCTCTGGACTCACTGCACTGCATCCCCAGTGGTGCCAGTGCACTCTCTGGACTCACCGCATTGCATCCCCAGTGGTGCCAGTGCACTCTCTTGAGTCACTGCACTGCATCCTCAGTGGTGCCAGTGCACTCTCTGGACTCACTGCACTGCATCCCCAGTGGTGCCAGGGCACTCTCTGGACTCACTACACTGCATCCCCTGTGGTCCCAGTGCACTCTCTGCCCTCACTGCAGTGCATCCCCAGTGGTGCCAGTGCACTCTCTGCACTCACTGCAGTGCATCCCCAGTGGTGCCAGTGCAATCTCTGGGCTCACCGGGATGCATCCCCAGTGGTGCCAGTGCACTCTCTGGACTCACTGCACTACATCCCCAGTGGTGCCAGTGCACTCTCTGGACTCACTGCAGTGCATCCCCAGTGGTGCCAGTGCACTCTCTGGACTCACTGCACTGCATCCCCAGTGGTGCCAGTGCACTCTCTGGACTCACTGCAGTGCATCCGCAGTGGTGCCAGTGCACTCTCTGGACTCACTGCAGTGCATCCCCAGTAGTGCCAGTGCACTCTCTGGACTCACTGCGCTGCATCCCCAGTGGTGCCAGTGCACTCTCTGGACTCACTGCACTGCATCCCCAGTGGTGCCAGTGCACTCTCTGAGTCACTGCACTGCATTCCCAGTGGTGCCAGTGCACTCTCTGGACTCACTGCAGTGCATCCCAAGTGGTGCCAGTGCACTGTCTGGACTCACTGCACTGCAACCCCAGTGGTGCCAGTGCACTCTCTGGACTCACCATAGTGCACCACCACTGGTGCCAGTGCACTCTCTGGACTCACCGCACTGCATGCCCAGTGGTGCCAGTGCACTCTCTGGACTCACTGCACTGCATCCCCAAGGTGCCAGTGCACTCTCTAGACTCAACTGCACTGCATCCCCAGTGGTGCCAGTGTAGTGTCTGGACTCACTGTAGTGCATCCCCAGTGGTGCCAGTGCAATCTCAGGACTCACTGCAGTGCAGCTCCAGTTGGTGCCAGTGCAGTCTCTGGACTCACTGCACTGCATCCCCAGTGGTGCCAGTGCACTCTCTGGACTCACTGAAGTGCATCCCCAGTGGTGCCAGAGCACTCTCTGGACTCACTGCACTGCATCCCCAGTGCTGCCAGTGCACTCTCTGGACTCACTGCACTGCATCCCCAGTGGTGCCAGGGCACTCTCTGGAGTCACAGCACTGCATCAACAGTGGTGCCTCTGCACTCTCTGGAGTCACTGCACTGCATCCCCAGTGGTGCCAGTGCACTCTCTGGACTCACTGTAGTGCATCCCCAGTGGTGCCAGTGCACTCTCTGGACTCACTGCAGTGCATCCCCAGTAGTGCCAGTGCACTCTCTGGACTCACCAGGGTGCATCCCCAGTGGTGCCAGTGTACTCTCTGGAATCACTGCAGTGCATCCCCAGTGGTGCCAGTGCACTCTCTGGAGTCACTGCACTGCATCCCCAGTGGTGCCAGTGCACTCTCTGGACTCACTGCATTGCATCCCCAGTGCTGACAGTGCACTCTCTGGACTCACTGCACTGCATCCCCAGTGGTGCCACTGCACTCTCTGGACTCACTGCACTGTATCACCATTGGTGCCAGGGCACTCTCCGGACTCACTGCAGAGCATCCGCAGTGGTGCCAGTGCACTCTTTCGAGTCACTGCAGTGCATCCCCAGTGGTGCCAGTGCACTCTCTGGGCTCACTGCAGTGCATCCCCAGTGGTGCCAGTGCACTCTCTGGACTCACTGCAGTGCATCCCCAGTGCTGCCAGTGCACTCTCTGGACTCACTGCAGTGCATCCCCAGTGGTGCCAGTGCACTCTCTGGACTCACTGCACTGCATCCCCAGTGGTGCCAGTGCACTCTCCGGAATCACTGCACTGCATCCA